>NC_068971.1:44391796-44697630 GCF_016808095.1 Vigna angularis
TGATATTTATTTATATATTATGAAAAATAACAAAAGGATGTTTATCGGTTTGCAAAAGTTTGAGCAGAGGATTATCTTTGTTCTTAGGCGTTTGATTGGCAACCTAGTGGTAGCAATTATCCTTGGTACTCTTGCTGTTTTAATTGTTATTATATTTTGGCTTTAAGAGAATTAGAAAATTCGTTTAAAAATTACATTTATATTTAGATTAATTTAGTTAATATGTTATTTAGGATAAAATTTTTATTGCATACGAAAATTTATATTAACTATGTATGAATGAATAGAACTAACACTTTTTAGTCAAAATATTATATATTTGTAATTTATAAGTTTTTTTAGAAAATTATGGTAGAAGTAAATATAATTAATATAAAATTTGGTTATGTTTCGATTTATATATTGTAATTTTTTTTTTCAAAATTTATTAACATTTTTTACACTGAGATTGATTGGTTATATGAATTGAGATGGTTCAGTTCCATAGTTGTTATAAAAAATTTTGTGGTTTGTAAAGTAAAGTAATAACATCTTTTAATATTTTAAGTACTTCTACCAATCCAATATATATGTTTGATATTGAGTAACCTTAAGTTCAAGGTTGTTATCAACTTTCAAACAATTCCATTTAAATTATTTTTGTCAATATATAATTTTTTTAACAAAAGTACTTCCATTTAATTTATATTAATTTTAACTACTACATTTCAATTTAAAATAAATTCATAATATCAAATTATTACTTGATTTTATTTAAATTATAATATAAATTACACTTTAGATAATAAATTCCTAATATAATTATTACTCACATTTCATTATAATATAATTTACATTATTTACAACTTAACTTACATTACTTATATATAAGAATAAAATGGTATTTTTATTTTTTTATCAATTAAATTATCTTTTAATCTATCACATTCATCACATTACTTAATAATTTTCATAAATGTTTTTCTTATTTTTCTTCAAATCTCACCATCTTTTCTTTAATTCAAATAATCCAATTTTGATTTTTTTTCCTCAAATCTACTCTCCAAGCAAAAAGTTTAATAACCAAAAAATAATTTAAAAAAATCAATTCAAATATTAAGTATATATTTAAGGTTTTAATCAACTTATATATCATTTAATAAATACTATATAACAAATATTAAATTAAACATTATTTGTGTTATTGTGTTATGACTCGAGCTAACCAAACGGTTGAGGTGTGGAGAAGAACGACATAGCTCGTCGAGCACGACAACTGTGGAACAGAATTAAAGTGCAATCAATATAGTAATTAATATTGATGAATGATTAATGTTTACATTAATGACCATTAAGATGTATAAGTTTGATTATTGTAAACCCTGCAAGTAGAGGTTTAATTTTGGAGTAAAACATTTTTTTCCATAACTTGATTACATTAGAATTTCATAGGAAAAACATCTAACTTGAACGTTAGAGTGTTTTTTGTAGGTCAACCTCGCTCAAACTAATCCGTCACACAAAACAGTAAAGGATCAAACGTTCGTCCAGACAAGAGAAATGTGCAGGATCCATCCTCATTCCCATCCAACAGAAACAATTTGTTATATCATCAATATTTTCTATATCAAGAAACTAAAAATAATATGTCATGAATTTAAAAGACTAATAATATTTAGAAGAAAATAATAATAATTTTATCAACTAAAATCATATTTAAATAAATAAATAAAACTAATGGATTATTGTATATGACTTTCCATTGAATGATAATTAAACTGCATGACCTCTGGCCGGTTAAGGTTAAGATGGAAAGAATTGTTTTGGTCGAAGTGAATTAAGTAAACAATTTAATTTATGAATATTAGTAATATTTCCTACAAATATTTAATAATAAAGAAGTAATTATTTTAATTTTCCATGTCATAAGAAAAAGTGAAAAGATAAAAACTTAACCAGCGAGTCAATCCAGCCCATCACGGGTTTGAGTCGGGTTGGTTTTGAAAAAAATGTAATTTTTTATATGGGTTAATTTTCAACCCGTCTCATTTAGAACCCAGCTCATCTAGATTGAACCTATGGTAAGTCGGGTTGGCGCAGCAACCCACATAATTTAATTTAATTATGTATTATTTTGTGTTTCAATATTATTAGTTAGCATTTTTTTTTATATTGTAGATGAGGACAAAAAAAGAGATGTTTCAAGGGAGGAAAATATTATAGATTTATCTATTCAACACTCTAATATTATGAACGGACAAATGATACAAAAATTATCAATATTAAAAACTTATTTGTTCGCTTTTTCACTTATTTTTGGATTACGCTTGGATTGTATGATATTTTTTATTTATTTTGAATTGTCTTTGGAGAGTTTAACATCATTTTAGAATAAAATTTATTTCGATTTGAATTAAAACAAATTATAATTTTTTTATTTAAAAAAAATTATAATTAAGTGAGTCAACCCGTTTAACCCACCAACCTGTGGTGGGTTGGGTCGGGTTCGAATTTTTTTAGTTCTCTAATAAGTGAGTCGGGTTGAGTTAGTTCACTAAGTGACCAACCCGTGGTGAGTGACCAACCAGTGGTGGGCCGAGCCGAGTCGAGCTGGGTTACTTGTTTTGACAATTCTAATTTTTACTAAATATTCACATAAAATATTTTATATTATCAATACCGATGAAAACACAGGCCTTATGTGTATTATTTTTTTATGATAATAAAAATATAATTATATAAATAAAAAATAAAAAATTTTATAATTTAATCATAAATAATTTTTATTTGTTTCGTAGATTAGTTTTATTTATTTAGAAGATATTTTTATTTATTTAAATTCTAAAATAGTTAAATTTAAAAAAATGTTTAAATTTAAAAAATCAATTAAATTAAAAATATTAAAATTCATGGTTTTCATATTTGTACAAAATCTCAATTTGGTTAACTTGTTGACAGAAACTACGTCAAGACGTGTTGAGCGATAATATTTAGTGAAGTGAACAAAAACGACGTCAAGATAAGTTAAACTGTAATATTTAATGAATGGCATGTTATTATTGAATATTTCAATAATTGGCGTATTGTTTCATCCTTTTATAGATGTAATGATTGTCCTAACATTTAAAGGGGTTGTTAATGAAGATATGATGTTTCTGAAATAAGATATTCTCAAAGATGGAACTCGAACATTATTCAGCTGAGACATGTCTTGTTCTTCTTTATCTTGAACATATGTAATGTTTAAGAATATAACGTTGTAAGAAAGTTGTCTATAAAACTCATTTGTTTATGTTGTGTGAGAATGCATTGTTTTGAACTGAACCCTTAAGAATAAGTGTTTCGAACTGTCATCAAACTCCTGCCCTAACCATATAACATAAAACTCATTTTCTATCCTAGAAACAAAAACTCAACACTCAATCACCGGCCAAATCAAACTCACTTGAGCTATCGTAAACCTTGGTTCTCTAAGTGTTTTGAAATTTCCAATGAAAACTGTGAAAGGAATTTAAAGATTTTGAATGAAAAATTTAAATGATGAACACGATGTGATAAGGATATCGAAACACTGTAAAAGGATTTGAAAATTAACCTAACAACTTGGAACATAAGACGAACAAATTCTAATAATTTATTCACCTCAATAAAGTTTAAAAATCATCTATAAAGTGAAAAAATTCGACACTGTGAGCTCGATATAAATTAGTAAGATAGAATATGGCAATGGAAAAATACCACTAAACCAATTATAACCTATTTCGGTCGGCATTTCTCCCAACCAAAAGCATCTTCCATCAAATTTTTCTTTCCTCTTATTTTCATTACAACGTTTATTCAAAATTTGATCATTACTTCCTTTCAATTTCATCTATTTATTTTATTCACTACTTTCCTCATTTTCCATGAAATAGGGGACATGCTTCTCATAATTTTTTGTTTCAGTTTTTTTAACATTATTTTTTCTTTTTGTAAAAAACACTCTTTTTTTGGTTAAATTTATTTTAATTTATAAAAAAACTTTTATAATCTTACATGTCGGTACTGTTTTTATGCTAACTCTCACGTAGCCAAAAATGGTAGGTCATGATCGCAGTGTTGGATCATAATCATCCCTGTGTTCCCTTAAATTTCAAAACAAAATATGTGACCTTATGATCCCATAAGAATTTTAAAAGAAAAAAGAAAAACTAACTTGTATACAAATTAAAACATAAATTTTTTAAAAAATCATAAAAAAGTTATATGTATAAACTAATTTTAATTCATGATTTTTTTTAAAAAGTTCTTGTAATTTTTTCCCTAATTAAATACTTTTTATGCGTAATATAATCTCCTGTTTATCTAAGTTTTTATAAATATATAAAAAATAACTTACTTCCCGTACATCTAAAAAAACTACTTTTACAGTTATAAAAATATACTATTATACAAAAATTAGAATATATATATATATAAATCCTCGCTTCAATCTTATTATTCCTTCATTATACATTTTCAATATTGATACTATTATTTTTTGAATGTATATTTTATACACTACTCTTACAACCAAAAGTTTTATAAGAAGCATCTTAAATTACTATCATTTCATTTATGTTACAATACTATTTTACTTTTTGGTGATATATCTCTTTTAACTTGCTATGTTCTTTTTCTATTTAAATTTTAATGTTTTTTTTAGTTGATCAATAATTAAAACAACACTATATTATAATTTAAATAATTTAACTGGTGGTTGAATCTACTATATAAAAATTCATTAATATTAGGTTGTAATGACATTATTCATTAATCTAATATACATATGTATTGTTTTTCAGGGTTCTGATAACATTTCTATGCATATTTTCGTGTTGGTTGATGTTGATAGGTCACTCTTTCATTATTTTTGTGTTTGTTTGTATGATCGGTTATTTAGAAAAAAGACATTCTGACTCTAAGTCAGTGGATTAAAACATAATATAATAAATACAATATATTAAAAGGTATTAAATATTTCTAATGGTAACCTAATAATCTTTTAATCTTAATTAATATAGTAATCCTGTAATTAGTTCCCATACTATTTTTCTTACATATCGATGCTTACCTGAGTTATAAATTCGATGGATGATTTGTACATGTATATCAGGCTCACACAATATAGTCATTACTTATACTAATTGTCTAGTTACTCCATCCATATATGATAACCAATTATGGCTCATAAAAGCACCAAATATTGATAATATAATTCATTCCTTATTTTATATTTATTATTAATATTTTTCTCATAGTTTCATAAAAAAATATTTAATGATAAATCACTCAACATTTCAAAAACACTTAAATATGCACATTTATCTATTTTATTTCTAATAAGTTACCATGTGATAGAACATTGAAGTAAATAAAAAAGAAAAAGGAAAATCATCAAATAATAGTAAATATTGAGTACAAAAGTTTAGTTAATGAGTTGATTTTATTAAATGGAATTAAAAAGGTGGAATCTGGATCAAATTTGATGGTAGAAAGATAACCTCTATTGCACATGCATGAGTACTAATCACTTAAACCTTGTGAAATGTCAATTATATCTCCACATGTAATTTTTCACAATGTAAACACGTACTATGGTTTAATGTAATATAAATTCAGATAGTGTAACTAAATTACATTTTAATTGATTTTCTAGATTCATTGGCACCTTTATTAGGATATTGCAAGTTTCATATATAAAATCACATGTGTTATGGGATGAATTTTAAAATTTTATTGTCAGAGTATCATATAAAATTTACTACCTTACATCATAAAGATTAAAAAATATTTTTCTGATTTGAAATTATTAATAAAATATTTTTTTGAATAACAACTACTTCTTTTCGTTCATTCGAACTATCAAACTTTGCTTGTAACTGTTCATTATTGATGTTCATATCTTGTATCGTCTTTTGAGATAAGATTCTCTTACTTCAATAGACAACATCGCGTCCGTGCCATATGTCAAATTGAAGGGAGTCTCTCTAGTTGTATCATGTAGTGAGCAACGATGCACCCATAGTACTTCGGGCAACTTATCCTTTTAGGTTCCTTTAGTCTCGCTTAATTGTCATTTAAGCTTGGCTACAATGCTATTGTTCATAGCTTAAACTTAACACTTCGTTTAAGGGTGTTCTATAAAAGTGGTGATATGTTTTATACTTAAATTTGTGTAGAATATTCCAATTTCTTGTCAATAAATTGTTGACCGTTATTAGTGATGATTATGTTTCTTAGGCCAAATCAATAGATAATATTTTTTCACACAAAGGTTTGTACCTATCGAGTGATAATCGTTGCTAAGGACTCTGTCTCGACCTATTTTGAAAAATAATCAATCGTCACTATTATGAATTTCTTCTAGGCTCAGTCAACCAAAAATGATCTAACACTATCCATTCTCAATTACACGAACGGTTAATAAGAGGATATGGTATGCAATTCCAATTAAATCCCTAATCAAAATTATTGGAGTTTGAATTATAATTAAACAAACTATAATAAAAAAATCATTACAAAAATTATAAATAAAAATATAAAGTAAGAAGGTAAAAATGTCATTAATTATATATTTATTATCCTAATCTTCGAACCAGATTAACTTTAATATAAAAATACCTTTGATAAAGTATCTATTTATTCACGTTGACAAATAAAAAATAATTTGAAATAAGAAACATTATATTAGATAATCATGATCCATCTTATATACAACACTAACATTAATTACTCTTACTCTCTCTTAGTACAATCAAATTTTATCACCATGCAAATATAAATAGCGAGTTATCAATATACATTGAATTTAATTTTTAAAATTTTTGTACTAGGTTCATAAAAGTATGTTTTAGGGGAAATTTTAACTAAAATAAAAAAAAAATTGAAAAATGATTTAATTTTAGAATAGAAAATTAATCGGCACCAAATTGAAAACGTATATTTTTCAGGGTTAATGTAAAATTCGTCCATTAATATCTCATACATACTTTCTAAATCTTTCATAGTAGGTGAATCAGAATGAGTTCATCAACTGAACAAATAAAACAGTATCTTAACATAATTATCACAAAAAAAATTCAATAACTTTAGGATAATATATTTTAAGATTCATGAAGAATATAAGAATTCATTTACTATATTTTAATAGTTTTCACCGGAATTAGCAGAAAGTAAGTTAATGGAAGGTGTTCATTGAAAAAACAATGTATAGTGTAGGATGGCATAGAGTGCGAAACATATATAAAAGTGAAAAAAAAGAAGAAGCAACGGAACAATCCTATCTAATCGACAAAGCTGAAGTTGAATTCAATATTTGAATTGGCATGTAGGATGATTAAAAATGTAGAAATGACTCTAAAGTCTAACTCAATCTCAAAGTCTCCTTTTTTCTTCTAACATTAATCAAATCCATTATCGTAATCCACAACACAATTCTTCACTTTCCTTTCTCTGACCTTATGCAATTCTCATTCTCATTTTAGTTCTCATTATAAACTCACTATCTCACACTCTCTCTCCCTCCCTCTGCCATCTCTTCACTCGCCGGAACTCATCGCCGCACGACGAACCGTAGCCATTCCGCTCATTCGCCACTTTGATCCTCCCGGAGCGCGGTTCCCTTGTCAGATCCATCGTCCTTCGCTCTCGTTGTGATGCGAAAATCGTTGGAGGCCAAGCTGCGGATTGGGAAGGAGCTTCTTCCGAATTCATTAGCCTAGGGTTAGGGTTTCTTCAATCGTTTCCCAAAAATGTTTAAGCGAATCATGAAGGGAGGGCAGAAGAAGCCCTCTAAGACGGACCCGAGCGATCCGTCCTCCTTCGGTCCGCCGGTGACGGCCGCTACTCCGGAGGTGGTGGTGCCGCCGCCTACGGGGACCATAGAGCCGCTGCCGCTGTTCCGCGACGTGCCTGTGTCGGAGCGGCAGACCCTGTTCATTCGGAAGCTTCAGATATGCTGCCACGTGCTGGACTTCTCGGACACGCTGAAGAGCATTCGTGAGAAGGAAATCAAGAGGCAGACGCTGATGGAGCTCGTGGATTTCATACAATCGGGTTCGGGGAAGATAACGGAGACTTGCCAGGAGGAGATGATCAAAATGGTGTCCGTCAATATCTTCCGGTGCCTCCCGCCGGCGTCGCACGAGAACACCGGCCAGGAACCCACCGATCCGGAGGAAGAGGAGCCGTGCCTCGATCCCGCGTGGCCGCACCTTCAGCTTGTCTACGAGCTGCTCCTCAGATACATCGTTTCCTCTGATACTGACACAAAGGTTGCGAAACGGTACATAGATCATTCTTTTGTCCTCAAACTGCTTGATTTGTTTGACTCTGAGGACCCCCGTGAGCGTGAGTACTTAAAAACCATATTACATCGCGTGTACGGGAAATTCATGGTTCATCGCCCCTTTATTAGGAAGGCCATTAACAACATATTTTTTCGGTTTATATATGAGACGGAGCGGCATAGCGGTATTGGGGAGCTTCTTGAGATTCTGGGGAGCATTATCAATGGGTTTGCTCTGCCGATGAAAGAAGAACATAAGCTGTTTCTATCTAGGGCGCTTCTGCCTCTGCATAAGCCCAAGCCGGTTGCGGTGTATCACCAGCAGTTGTCGTATTGCATTGCGCAGTTTGTGGAGAAGGATTTCAAGCTCGCGGATGCAGTTATTAGGGGCTTGTTGAAGTATTGGCCCGTAACTAATTGCCAGAAGGAGGTTCTCTTTCTTGGGGAACTGGAGGAGGTGCTGGAGGCCACGCAAGCTGCGGAATTCCAGCGCTGCATGGTCCCTCTTTTTAGACAGGTTGCCCGCTGCCTCAATAGTTCTCACTTTCAGGTTCGTGTGGATTTGTTTTTCATCACCTTTGCTGATGCAATCCTTTTTTCAACATTACCTTTGGGTAGCCGGGTTATGAATGTGCAATTTGTTCAACTGTTTCTTTGTTTATGAAGATACATCTAATCTGGGGCTATGTATGGTATAATTATAAGCTTAATATAAGGTTCAGCCCTAGGTACTAGATTAGTAACTAAACTGTCGCATCCTTTAGGTCCTAAATTACACTGTGATTTTTTTATCCATTTATTTCCCCCTAGTTTTTTTTTTGGATAATTTAGTTGTGCCTTTTAAATTTGCCAGCTTAATGATGTGTTGGTTGATGGGAAAAACCAAGATTTTCTAGCAAACTTCCCCTAGCATGTAGAAATGGTAAAATAGCTATTCATAAGTCAAAATCCCATGTCAACTAAGAGATATGAACATAATATTTCCAGGCTTGGACAATCCCCATCTCATGAATTTGCTTTTGGGTTTGAATTAGCCCCAACACTAGTTCAAGATGGTATTAGTTGTTATAAATTCTTAGAGGATAAAGGAATGTAGATATGGTATGATAGGAGCGAGGAGCGAGGAGGAAAATATTAAATGACACCCTGGCACTGCAACTTTTTAAGTGGAATCTACCGAGCCCTATAGATTTCATTGTGCAATATAAAAAAAATTCATTCTGGATTGCCAGCCTCGTGATGTTGTTGATGTTTCTGACTTGAACAAGATTGATTTCAATGGAGGATACCTCTAGTCTAGACAAAAAAGTGGTTAAAAATCTCAAATCAGAAAAAAAAATGTGTTTTTTATCATCTTCAGACAAAAAAAAATGTGTTTTTTATTATCTTCAGACAAAAAAAAAATGGCTTACAATGTGATTGTAGTAAATTTTCTGTTCGATAACTTAGTAAGTTTGTGGTTTCATTTGTGTATTATTTAAGAAATCTTGAGTTATAGTTTTCTTTTTTCCCCTTAATGTTACAATCATATTGTTATTATTATTCTGGTGAGGTTCATGTTCAGATGTATTAAGAATGGCAAAGGAACCAAATGGTGAAACTGATTTTTATTTTTGCGGAGCTGGTTGGTTTAGGGTCAATTATTCATAGTAAGCTAATCTACTTTCACTTCATTAAACTCATCCTTATTACTTGTTAGTTATGAACACTCATTTTTGTCACTCATTCTAAAATTTGAATCAGAATGCTGAAATTCTGAATCCTTGAGGAACAAATCGATACACACATAAAAGAAAATCTGACGTGATTTTATTTATCAAATAATTTGTTTTAAAGCCATTTAGTAATATGTTCATATGATTTGTTTGTAACTCCTAAACTGCCAAACTCTACACTGGATTTGTTAGTGGCCTAATGCAATTTATGTTGTTAATTCAAGGTAAAATAGATAGTTTGTTAAATCAGGAGGACTTTCCAATTGAGTCAATAAATGTTGATGCAAAGGATAAATTATCCTTCAACTCATCTTTTTCCTTCTTTTTCTTTGTTCCCAACAAGGTACTGCTAATTATAACAATTATGACAACCATGCATTTCATTTGATTAAACATTAAATGGAAGTTTGAAACTACTGCCTCTTGGTTTCTTACAAATGCTTGGGTGGCATTTGGCAATGTTGTTTTGGCTTAAATTTAAATAACATTTGCTTTAACTTCGATCCTCTGTTACCCACTTAAAACTCTTATATTTGGCAAATATCCTCGAATTTTCTTTATCATCAAAAGTGCTACCTAGTTTCACAGCTTGACCTAAATGCAATTAATCAGACCTCCGAATCACAAATTTGAGAGAAGTTTTACCTAAGGGCACTTCTTTAATCAAAGCTCCAGAAAACTCTGGCTCTGTTGACCTTCTTTATTTCCTTCCTTCCTTTGTCTTTTTTTCTGTTTTAGTGAAATATAGCTCTTATTTACCGGAGATGAGTTGAAGCAAGTTCTTTGTGTTTAAGCCATAATTTGTATTATAATTATTATTTACTAAACTTGAGTAGGTGTCTGTTCAGAATTATTACCTTGTGTATTGATTTGACCTCTGGCTAAAAAGGTTTTGTCCGTCTCGTTTTCACTAATATCACTGAGGTGCAATATCACCATGTCTTTAATGTGCAGATAATACTTTTAGTGCATTGTATCTTGTCTCCAGCTGAAAAGCTATTGATGTAGAATGATGCCCCTAGGAAAAGTGTCTAAATTTTACAAGTTCCTGAATCAACGCTACACCAATCTTTTCTTTTATATACATCTTCTTGTTTCTTGTATCTCTATATATGCATCTTTAACATTTTCATTTCTGCTCCTCCCACCTTTCTCTGAGGTTATCTCTTTAAAACCCAACTTTCATTACCATATGTTATAATTTGAGCCCATGACCAATTGGTCACCAAGGTACAACTTTACTATTGGGCTAGGGTTCACCCTCCTCATTTGTATTACAGATCCCAAATATTTAAAATAGAAACATTTGGTCTGCCTCCAAAGTTCAAGCTTAATGCTAATTACTTTCCATGATTTCTCAATCAAGATTATAATCTACAAAAAGCATGCAATTAGGATGATCTTTTAGATTTCTTTGGATATTGTCAGGGAGAAAGAATTTGATTTAACAGCATTTCTATGGATATCTTTCATGCCATTTGGTATTGAAGCTTGGCAATAATACAAATTTCACAAAAACTTAAGCAAACCGTGGGGGTGTTTATTATTATAAACTTTTTGTATTTCCCTTCAATGCACTTGTTTCATCCTTGGATGTAAGACTTGAGCGTTACTTTATAAAACTGAAGACAGGGAGGAAGGAGTGACATAGTTCTCCTGTTTCAAGATTCCCAGCTCCATATGTTTGTGGTCAAGATTTCAAATACGATCTTGGTCATTAATGATAATTTGAGCTTAAGCAAATCAGAAGAGGAAGACTTGAATGTTAACAGGGTCTTGACCACGACCATCTAGTGTTTGTGGAAAGTACAATAGTGTACATTTGCCAGGATGTGCGTTTCTTACCTTAAAAATATTTAAGGTGATCTTCGAATGATTCTTCCATTAAGGTGCTATAATGATGGTCTTTTATCATTACAAGATCCAGGATGTCTTCACGTTTCTTTTTTTAAATTATTTGTTTGATTTGATTCTGTAATCATCTCTTACAATTCTTATCTTTCCAGTCATAATCAAAATACGGAAGTGAGAATCCTGAGTGCTTTGAATCTCTATTTATTTTTTGTTTTGTAATTCTTGGTCTATTGATGCTTTTAGCTTTATATAATAATCCTTCTGAACCCTATACTTAAGCATACCTGGCAATGCAGGTTGCAGAACGAACTCTCTTTTTGTGGAATAATGAGCACATTGTCAGCTTAATTGCCCAAAACAGGACTGTAGTATTACCCATAATATTCGAAGCATTGGAGAAAAATATCCAGAGTCATTGGAACCAGGCTGTTCACGGACTGACCGTGAACGTTCAGAAAATGTTCATAGAAATGGATGCAGAATTATTTGAAGAATGTCAGAGACAGTATGCAGAGAGGGAGTCTAAAGCAAAAGATTTAGAAGAGCAGCGGGAATTGAATTGGAAAAGACTGACAGATGCAGCTGCACAGAATGGGGTGGATATGGTCACAGCTTAGTCAAATTACTTTTCTGCCTGAACTGGGACTGTGAATTGGATCGGTGAAGGATTACATGTGCTCCTCGCCATTTTGGTGCCACATTATTTATTGGTTTCTTTCTTTCCCACTTAATTTCTTTTTCCTCTCTATTTTCTCAGTTGGATACTCCGCAAGTTGAAGAAAGCATTGATTAATGTAGCTTAAAAGTGCAGTTGGATAATCAATTAGACGTTGTTAGCAATGTCTGCAGATTAAGAATGTTTAATGAAATACTTTATTGTATTTTTTTTTTCACTTACAGAGAGAAATACGGATAATTTTTTCCTTCTGGAAACAGATTCTAGTGCCCTTTGTGTTTATGGCACAAAAAGTAGGGTGCCTGATTGGGGAACTAGGGCAGGTTTGGTTTGGCACTGATTTTTGTGAGGAGCTGGTTTTGTACGGGGGGTTATGTACGTATCATATAAAAGGGCTGGTGATTTACTTGTACAATAGGGCAACGTTGCCTTCAAGCATTGCGGCAAACATGTTCGATGTAGCCAACCATTGATGATCACTCCCCTAATTTGGATCTCCGATCAAAGGCATTGGAGATTTTCCTGTTGTTGATTTGGAACGCCTTTCAAAATGTCTCAGTTAATTGTATTGATTTTCCTTTTGATGTAACTGTTGAGATTTGTTCTCTTTGAAGCTGATATTCCTGTTTTAGATTGATATTTTATCCCTATTTTGCTCATGAGTCTGTTCTACAAAAGTCTCTTAATCTTCTTAAGTACTTGATTCCTGCATATGTTTACTTCAATTGTTCTCAGGGCTAGGCCTACTCCAAAGTTGCACTCAAAGAAGAAATGGTTCTTCTAAAATCACAAACAAATCAATGAGTTTCTCTACCTTAACAACCTATTCACACGACCTTTTGTTTTACTTTTTTTATATAAAAAAAACATTGAGAAATAGGGAAATATTAATGTAGAAACTTCAATATTTTATATTGCTATTTATATAGTTAAAATATTTTAAAATAAACAGGATACTAAATAGCAAATAGTTTCACCTTTAGTTAAAAATATTTAATATAAACCACAAATTTTAAGAAACAATTCAAATGCTATTTTTAAATGTTTTTAAAAACAAAAATTATAAAAAGATTAAATTTACGTTATTGTTCTAAAGATGAAGAGTTAAATTAGTTCAAAGTTTTAAAAATGGATTAATTTTAATTTTTATTAAAAATTAAGAGATAAAAAATATATTTAACTTTTTAAAATTATGTGTGAACGAGGTATACGAAGATATTATGTAATCTTATTCAAGTAATGAATATTCAAAATTATATAAATACGATATTATACAATACCAATCAAATATGAACCGAATCACATAAAAGATTGACACTATCTAAAATGTTAAACAACGAATTAATGAATTTTTATTTTTATATAATATTTTATTTTTCTATTTTTACTCAATACAGAACTTAGACTATTCTAATACTTATCCAAACATATTATTAGCTATATTAATAAAGATACTGGATTAGTTATATCTTTGTTAATATAATATTGTATATCTATTGCTGGTATCCAAACAAATTATTAAATATTAATATATTAACAAGATATTGGGTTAGGTCTATGTTTGTTAATATATTAATGTATATCAATATTTTATAATTTATTTGGACAATAGTAATGTACAGTATGATGTTATTAGACTCTGTTACCTTGAATTCTAATAACCGGCAACTTGTAGTATTCTTTACTTGGCCAACACATTCATTCAAGTCAGTGTAATATCCAAGATGGAATACTATGACAACAAGTCAAATAAATCCATAAAATACATATCAATCTCGGTTAAGTCAAATAACAATGGTTATTAAGTAATTTGACCCTGGTTAGGTCTAAAAAAAATAAAATTATATTATAGAAATATGTGATCAAAGTAAGACATTGACGGTTTGATATGCTAGCATTTATTATAGTTGACAATCGTTGAAATATCTTATCTAGATACAACTCTATTGGATCAAAAGCACCTAAGCTTAAAAGGAGCGGAGAACTCAAAAAATCCAAGAACTAAGAAAGATCATTCACAGAAATATGTAATATTCATTTATTCGAGAATCATATAAATTTACCTTGAATAAAGTGATACCATATATAACCGATCAAATATATCAAACTAAATATTCCAGTGAGTCAAAATATCTGAATAATCCAAGCCAAATGAATATGTATATAAATTTTCAAAGTTCGAAAGCTAACACTACATTAGTATAAGAATGTTGTCCCCTACTTTACAATGAAATTTATCAAAAATAAATTTTTATGTCAAAATTTTACATAACTTTAGGTTAAAGTGAAAATAAAAACTATTAAACCGATATAGAATTAACAAGTTTCAAATGTAGATATAAAAAAATTGCATTTTCTTATTAAGTTGCGAGAAAATAATAATTTCAGAAAGTAATTTATTGATTAATTTAAAAATAATATTATTATTTTTGCATGAAATGTTTTGACATAAATCAATATGACATTATTTTCGTTCAAGACTGGTCATCCAAAAATCTATAGTTAATTAATAAAAAAATTGTAAATAATAATTTTCTCAATAAACTTAACCTAATTTTGGTGAATGAGTTTATTGACGGTCATGGGAAGTTGTTTGGTTGTTTTAAGATCTAAAAAGATAAAATTGAAAATCATATATTTGTGTCTGTGATAGTTTCGTTTATCACATGACGTGTGAGTGTGTGAAGAGCGTATCAGAAGAGCAGAGGAGGAAGAGAATAGTGAAGAAGAAAGTGTAGTGGCGTGGAAATGTCGAAGAAAGGAGGAAGTGGCGCTTCGTTTCAAAAGGACGTGCCATGGCGAGCGTCTTCTTCTACTGCGAAACCCTTCCCCAAAATTCACCACTCTCCACTTCTTCGCGTTTCACAAACACCCTTTACCGATTACGCCGTCTCCGTCATGAGGGTCTCTCTCTCTCTCTCTCTCTCTCTCTCTCTCTCTCTCTCTCTCATTGTTTTTCACTTCTCATCGTTGCGTTTCAATAACCCTTTTTGCATATTTTTGGGAATTGCTGTGATTTTTCAGCATCCAGACCCTATAGGGAGTGGATTGGGTGATGAGGCCATAGTGGAAGCAGCTGGACCCGACTGCCTCGTACCTGGTCAGAAAATGCCCCTCCAATTACTTGGCCTTCAGGTTCTCTTCTTTCTCTTCTTCTGCCTCTTCAGTTTTTTCAAGCGCTTTAGTTATGCCCAATCAGCTGTTTTTTTGTGTGCTTCTTCTCACATTCAATTCTTTCCTTTTAACCTTATTGATGGCTTTTTGCCGGATTTTCAATCACTCCTTTTATAAAGGACTTCCCCAAAAGCAATTGATATAACAATGTTTCCATATAACTCAACTCAATGGACGATGAGTTCTCTATGTAATTCAATTTTGCATTGTGCACTGTTAATTCATATTATACTAGGATCAATTTGCACTGCCACGGGCGGACTGAAAATAGACAAATTTATTTTTTGTTTTGAATACCCAATAAATATATTTCTTGACTTTGGTTACCTAGTATCTTAAGCAATGTAGTTCAAGTTCCCTTTTTTTATCCATGTTGAAAACACTAGTTATACAAGTTGAATTGTTGAGAAATGATATACGTTAGTATAAAGATGTTATGATAAAAATAAAATCTAAAACTATGTCATGAATCAATTAAAAAAGTCAACAGTAGTATAGAAGTGGTATAAGTAAATATTGTTTTTCAGATGCTTAAACCAAAATTCTATAATATATTGAAAAATTTTTTTTATTAGGTACTCAAAATAAAGATCATTCATATGTTAAGAAGCTGAAAGTTATTTGAGCCTAAAAAAATATGTGAATTCAACCACTTGCCCCTCTGAGCACATTTTATTTACTTTTGCTCCCTTGTAAAACATCTAGCGTTTCCCCTTCGTGTGGAATGACGCTGTGAATGATTGATGGGTAATGCTAGAATGTACTTGAGCAAGCTTCATGCTTCTTTTGGGAAGACAACGAGAAGGACTGATGCGTTTTGCCTAGATTGACTGTTTTTCACTGATAAAATTTGGGGATTTGTCCTGTAAGTATTTTGGCTCCAAAGTCTCAACCATTGTATATCTTCCTTCAATCAAAATAGCCACACAGTTAATGCTCTTTGAGTTTTTGAACTCGTTACCCTTTTATTTGGTTGTTTTGTTAATGTCATAGGGGAGTTTGACTGTTGTTTACGGTGCTTAACTCATGGGCTACAATCATAATATTGATTACATTGATGCATACGCTTCAGAACTTTGAAATACACTTTACAATCATTACCATTTGTCCTATCAGATCCTCTATGTTGTTTGCTCCACAAATGGTATGTTCATCTTCATTGTATATCTTAGTGTTTCCATTAATCTTCAATTTTGTTATGATATATTGATCATTACCTATTATGTTTCAAAAAATTTCCTAACATGACAATTCATCTCATAACACCTACTGCGTTATATTTTGATTTATTGTCTATCAAATGCTCTCCACTAGTAACACAAAGAACTAGCAAGGATACTTCTGTTTCAAATCTATCCATGAAACCAGGATACTCTTCCATTTCTTTCAAAATAACCAATTTTCTGAGCATCAGTGGAAAAACATGTGTCATCAGATATAATATAGTCAGAATTATTATTTCGTCTTTGTCTTTCCTGCATTTTTTATTCAAAATGTAATAGCAACTTGACTTTGTTTACTTGAATTGAATTTAACCATTTCCTTTTAATTGGTCTTGGCATGGCAACCACATTCATACCATTTATCAACCTAGCTCTTTAATGTAATCGTTATTCATTATTTTGTTATTAATAATTTTTTTTTTATTGTGTATTTTATTTTTTATTTGAATGATATCGTAAAATTTTATCTTTTATATATTAGTACTTTCAATTTTGTACTATTGTACAGCTATTTAATTGTAATTTATATACAATAGAAGGTTTTGTTCAATTAGTGACAATCTATTATAAGACTATTTTTATTCATTTTTTTAGAGTTTCCAGTTTATGTGGGTCGTATTTATAAAGGTCTATTTTGGAAGATAAGAAATGCAAAATAGAAGGGAGGTTGGTGTAATCTGCTCTTGTTTTTTAAAATTATTTGTTAATTTTTGTTTTAACTTTCTTTTTTGTTCTTACTAAATGGGTAAGAAGCGCTGTATATCGTCCTGTTTTATAATTTAAAAGCATGTTGTTATGTTCATTGATGCCAAGCTTTCCCTTCTATTGTATTTAAAAGTATATATTTTTCTTTGCGGTAATGCTCTTTAGAAATATATTGTTTTTGGGATAGAGGTGCAGTTTTAACTTTTGCCTTCTTGTTTGGACAGGTCTGGCCAATCCATGTTGACCTGAAGTTTTTGGAACCAGTTGGGCGAGAACTTAAGATGCTTGGAAAGGTGAGGTTTTTTTTTTTTTTTCATACATGCAAAGGAATTTGGCCTTCCTGACGTCAATCTTAATGAGTTATTTGCATTTCAATATTGATGAAATAAGGAATATATCATATATAGATTTTGTTGCATATTTCTGAATTGATATACTGCATTTGAATAGCAAATAGGAATGTATCAAATGAGAGAATCATATATTGACATGGAGTCTGCTGACCATACAATGCATTTGGTTTGGTTAAAGATCAAAGTGTCAGATATGTTATTTACTTGAGATCCTTCAAGACCAAATTCTCCAATGGTCCTTCTTGGTCTCCTCTTCACCAGATTAACCACAATATATTCTTCTTTCTAGTGCTTTCCAGTGACCTTTCTTTATGTTCAAACTACCTAAATTTAGATAGTCATCTTTGCCAGATTTATTTGGTTGCTAATTTATAATTTGTCTGTTTATTGTTTGATTTCCGAGGTGATATGTTTACGTGAGACATGCCTTTGTAAATATGCGATGAGGTGTTATGATTGACGTAGTTGTTATTATGCATGCAGTTCATGGATGATGCCGTTGAACTAATGAACAAATCATTCGTAGAGCGTTGATGATTCGTGTGTTGCGAAGAAATGAAATAGTTGCAATTTGAATTTTTTTAAGGAATTAGAAGTATAGACACTGTAACATTTGGCTGATTTTGTATGTGAGAAAATTGCAGTGAGGTATTTTTGTTCGGTACTTATTCCCAGCTTATTAATGGCAATCAGAAAGTATATTTCCCCTTTCCGCATTCATTGGTGATGATGAAGTTGCAAAATTTTAGCAGCAACTTAGCTATGAAAGTGGAGGAGAATGAATATATACAGTCTTAATTAGGCCTGATCCATGGATAGACTTAAGGAGCAGGCAGATTTGATTCGAATGAAAAGAGAAATGAAAGCGTGACATGATTGGTTAGTTTTGCTATAGAATAACCGTGAAGATTATGGTGGAAGACAACAAGAGAAGAAAAAGAGACGGTGGAAGGATTGTTGCAGTGGTGGACATGTCGTCGGTGTATTCCATGCCGGACTCCGTAGATTCATCACCAGGTCCTCTGCTCCACATTCCGAGGTTGTTGTCCCTGTTCATGGTGAGGTGAGATCAACCAGAAATAGATAAACAAGAATTAGATAACATGTAGAGAGAAAGATTAATTCATTGATACCTGGCATTTCCAAGAACACCGGAGGACATGGTGAGAAGAGAGATACGATCGGCTGACTTAGGTTCAACGCTGTAGGCTTTCTCGTACTTGACCTCGAGGCCCTCGCCAGACGCCACGAAGAAGGCACCGTTGAGTAAAATGTCACCCTCGGACCTCCAGTTCCAGCCCTTCCACTTTGACTGTTGGGTGTCCACTCGTTTCGTAACCTCCTTGGCGAAGGGGTTTTGGGGTGCCATGTAACGGTTCCCCTGACTGTTAATGGTGGGTTCGCCGCTGCCACCGATGGCGTACATCTCCCACTCCGTGAAGTCGTTGTTGACGACGTGGATGTAGCCCCTCCGGCAGCGGGGCATTCTCTGGACCAGCTTCTCTCCGAAGTGGTTGAAGGCGATGGTTACCTGCATGCCGGAGTCTGGGAGGTAGTCGTCGCTGTGGCCCAGGAGCATCACCTCGTTGTGGTGTGAGAGGTAGTTGTTCGAGATGGTTATCCCCGTCGACCCCATCACCGCGTCTATCAGCCCGTCCTTGCACCGCGACAGCGTGCAGTGGTCGATCCATATATCCTTCGACCCGAATATAGATATTCCGTCCCCGTCCGACTCTGTCCGGAATCCGTAGTGCTCCGGGCTTGACCGAACATTCGTGTTCCCTGCACAGTGCAACCCGCTTTATCTTCGTAACTCAATTTTATTCTTTCCATCATCCTCATTAGATGTTGGAATCTAACCATGTACAGAAATGCAGGAATCAACCCTAAAATTGCTGCTACTACTACCAAAGAAAGAGTATAGGTATGATCATTAAAGTAACTTATCCAAACGATTTTTATCAATATTTACTAAAACTAAAACGACTACTTTTTTAAAGCTTGTCCAAATATAAAGCAAACCAATCTTGAAATACTTTATAACTTTATACAAAACCCCTCCAAAACAAACACAACTTTATCTATTTATCTATTTATCAAGCCCCAGCGACTTGGTCACTGAGATGGGGATTCGATCGGATAAAACAAGGATGTCCCTACTGGAAGAAAAAGAAAATGTATCATTTTTCACAACCTTCCAATTTGGTGTCATTATAATTGTAGTTATTCTCATTCAATCAACAATGTATCATTATGTTGAGGAAAACAACAGACCTGAGGGATGACAATGATGGATGTGAATGTTGTGTATGATGACATTGCTTATATACTGCAGAGTAATGCAGCCTCCTCCAACGATGTGCACATCAGCACCGCGTCCATCAATGGTCTTGTAGCTGTTAAAAATCAGCTCCTGGGACAGCTTAATCATCATGTTACTGGGGAAGACGATCCAGAGTGGCTCGTTCTGTATCACAGCGTATCTCAGCGTCCCAGGTTTTGGGTTCACAGGGTCCCCGTCAGAGGAATCGGTGACCACGTAAAACTCACCACCTTTCCCTCCCTTTGCATACTGACCAAACCCAATGGCGCAGTCAGCCAGCCTCTGCCGGTTGTTGGGCCAATCCGGGTCACATTTCCAACAATCATCAATGGGGTTCCCCGTTAGACACGAAGACTCGTCTCTCTCTGACACTGATAACATCTCCCTTCTTGCAATTGAAGCATTAACCTTCCTGCACAACAACCAAAACAAGGGTCAAAACTCTATCCTCTATAAAAGGTACAACTAGCGATGGAACGTCACCCTTTTTCCAGATCTACTCTATATTTATGTAATATTGTACAAAACTAACTACATTATCGAGTTAAACTACGATGATGAGCATAGCATGTAGTATACAGTGTATACATAGTGTGAATGTATGTACCTATGAACTTCGTGGGCAACAGCTTCGGGGTCTGGATGTGCTCCTGGAAGGGTTAGGTTAAGCATTGCCGTTCCAAGTGGTGAAAAAGAAGTTAGAAGTGAGAGTAGGAAAAGGCAGCTTGTCTGGAGCATTGTCGATGAAGAATGGGTTGCAGTTTTTGGTTGCGCAATGCTCTCAGTCCGAGTCACTCTGAGAGTTACTAGTTACTGTACCATGGCAAGTAGTCGAAAAGTGTTAGCCAGTGTTGGGTTAGCCGAATTAATAAGCAGGGAAAGTGAGTGATTGCAATGATAACTAACGAACGAGGTTTAGTGTGAACAGAGGCATGGGATAAACGAACTTTTGTGTATAAGTATAGTAATTATACGTGGTGGTATTTTACGATGTTCGGTGGTGCTGAAAAATAATGATTGTAGAGTGGTTCTTTTGATTAATTTATTGATGGAAAAAGGCAAAAAAGGGAGCGGTGAGTGAGAGAAGTAGAAGAAAGGGTCGCGCATTGTCAAGGAATCACCCTGCTCTCGAGGAAATGGTCTCTTCATTTGTTTGCGGGACAGGTAGACACAGACACTGTCACTGTTCCAAACAAAATCATCATCAATATTACTACAATCTCCCTTTTTCCTTTTTCATAATATCGTATGAGATTTTTATGAATATACTTAGTAATGGATTTTTCGTTAATTCTGAGCGTTAATGAAGTGATGAATGCATGGAAGAAGATGAAATAGGCTTTTGACTATTGGACCTATACCTACGTATGGGCGGCACAGGTTACGAGGTTTTGGCATGGTTGAAAGCTCAAGCATCCATGTAACAAGGCGCTGATTTTGAATGCAGACACAAATACAAACTTATTTATAATTTTGCTGCTGTTACTTTTCAAATTTTCTATTCACGTATATCTTAAATAACAAATATTTTAATGTTTCGCAAATA
Organism: Vigna angularis; assembly: GCF_016808095.1. Classification (NCBI taxonomy): domain Eukaryota; kingdom Viridiplantae; phylum Streptophyta; class Magnoliopsida; order Fabales; family Fabaceae; genus Vigna; species Vigna angularis. The sequence goes on from NC_068971.1 coordinate 44,413,653, forward strand.
TTTCTTAATTCATTGTTAAAGATTCATTTCTTTTAAGATATCAAAACTAGTGCAGACTGTTTTTTCTCCCTATATAAAGTGTGGTAAGGTTAAACTTTAACTACTTATTTGTCCTTTGTATTATTTTATATTGAAAACTATTTCCTACAAACTTAATAAAAAAATAAAGAATACTTGTTAAAACAACATTTCCAATGCATTAGCTTTAGTTATGACATTAAATTTAAAACTTGGATCCCAGAATGAAAAATATTTATTTATAATAATTTTTTGAAATTGTAAAAAATGAAAACAACATATAAAAAATCATAAAAGTATAAGTCTTCTAAGAACAATAATTGAGTATATTTAAGCCAAAATAAAATCTTAATGTCTTTACAACGAAGATGGTCTAAGATTAAAAGTTAATCAAGTATTTGCATGCAACCAATATGTTTAATGGGATCAACATGCTTTAATTTTATATTATTGTTAGTGCACATAAAAATGCTCTTAACCTTGAAATAGAAAATAGGAGAAATGATTAAAAAATGAATTTATTTGAATTAAGTGAAGTAGAGTGAAACATTCCACAAACATGATCACATAAACTTATATTTTTAGCAATAAATTTATTTGAATTTACATAATCATAAACTATATAAGCCAAATTTATTTGAATTTACAGACCCATAAAAAAATGTACAGAGACATCATGACATACAAAAGTTAGACTTTATTTTATGTTTTCAAGATTATTATACTATGGGAATAGCCATTTAATAACTCTAATATAATAACAGAATCAGATAATTGAGGAGTTAAAAGTGTTGTATATGAAAGTTGTGAAAGTATCAGTTTTCATAAATTTGGGATAAATTGTGGAAATGCTATTACCCAAATCAATGGGGGATGACATGCAGTCACTGTTCTACGGCTAACTTTTGAGAGTGCTTACATTATCTATTCAACCTTTTCTTTTGGTGACATATTATGGCCCCAACATTAAAGAAAAAGGTCAAAAGAAGCCACAAAAGAAAATTGTAAAATTGAAAAAAGAAAATAATAATATACGTATCTATATCAACTACACACTAATCATACAGTTGCTTTGCAAAGTGTTGTCTTTTTTTATATTATCCCACAAAACCTTTATAAACTGTTGTAGTTTTGAACCAAATATATAAAATGGCTTTTATGACGCCGGAAAATAGTTACGAAAGTAAAATAAATATCTGCTGCATATTCCATTCAAATATATATATTCTTTTCGTCTCTTATATGTAAAGTAGAAAAAAACATCTCTATATCCGCGAGATACTGCTTCTTTATTTTTATATTGTTATTTTCTTTTTCAGACAGTTTGCTACCCTCTCTGAGTGTGGGTCCTCCTCATCAGTTACTAAATTTCAAAATGCCTGTGTTTTGGTTTTGACAATTAGGTAACTCAATTTGCATTTGTTGTCACGTGTATTCACTTCATAAAATTAACACATGTAATCTCAAATATGTCTTTCAAATAGAGCCTTGCCACGACTGTGAGGTGGATGAAATCAAGAATAAATGAAGAGGAAGACATAAATAAGAGACCGGAATAAAAGTATAAAATAATTTTAAATAAAAAAAAATACTCAAAGAACATATTACTTTTAACAAAAAAGTTCCATTTTAAAAAGTAAGTGTCGAAATTTAAAATAATTTAAATATTTTTATTTTATTTTTTAAGACACATTTTAAAGATAAATGTGATGGATAAAGTTTTAAAATGAAAAATACTCTAAATATATATTTATTGATCTTGTTAAGAAGTTCGAGAGCGTAAGAATAAACATTCATGCTAATCCAATAGTGGATGAAATAATATATTCACACAAATCTCGTCAGGATTGACTCACTCTGATAACATGTTAAGAGATGGATTTTAAGTCTAATTCAACCCCATAAAATCGATTTTTAAGATGGGGTTTGTATCCTCTTATGTACTATAAATTAGTCTTATCTTTAATCAATGAAGAACTTCCAACATATTTAACTATATTACTTGATCAACTTAAAAGAAAAAATCACAGTGTGAATAATTTATTGTCCAATAGACCCATTTACGTTTCACGTTGAGGATTTGATATACAGGAAAGTGAATCTTTTGGGTATGCAATATCCCAAATGACATTTACCTAATAATAGTTGTAATTTCAACGTGAGTTGTGATTCTTGGTTTGAATTAGGGAGTCATTAAGGAATGTAAGTGGTGATGGACGACATACTGACATTTGAAGCAAAGTTTATGGTTGTACTAAAACTCATAATTATCCTACATTTTCTCTATCACGTTCATATAATTACCACTTATCACTAATAACTATTTTGACCATTTCTTGTGAAAGAAAAAGAGAGTTCAAGAAAATGTTAAATAAATTATATGATTATATAATTTACAGTAGATATGATAATAATTGGAAGTGAGGTTTTGCGAAGATGCAGCACACTGCTACGGACTGGGAGAATTTATGTGCACCTTTTTGACTTTGTTATAGTGATGTGGGATCCACTGTCTGTGAGACAGTGTAATGAGTAATCCCCAATTTGTGGCAGGTGAGGTTGAAGATTCTCATTCACAAAGAACGTAATTAATGGCAATTCATTTTCTGCAATTCATAGAATGGATCTATATGGGCCTTGGCGTTCTACAGTGTTATTTTGGAACTATCAAAGTATTGTAGTCTATTAAAGGATAAAACAGATAAAATATTCGCTTTAAATTAAAAAAAAAGTTGTAAATTTTTTTTACTGATATTTTCTATTAAATTAATTATAAAACTATATTTAAAAAAACCTCAAAAATATATTTTAGTATTATCATATTTTTATTAAATTAATTATAAAATTATATTTAAGAAAAAATATTTTATTTTTTTAATATTAATGTACTTCTATTACATTAATTATAACTATATTTAAAATTAAAATTTAATTAAACTATTATAAGTATCTTTTAATTTTTTAATTAAAAATTATATTTATAATTAAAAATATTAATGCTTAGTATATTTATTATTTTATAATCAATTTTAATTTGTATTTTCTTTTTTTTTATATATTTTTTATTTATTTCTGAAATACTGATTATACTCATTGTCTCTCTTTGTTTTCTTTTTCTGTTCTTCTTTTATAAAAATACCATGATGATATGTAACATGTATAATAATAATAATAATATTAATTTAACGAAAATGATCTAATTGAATTGTTTTAACAAAAATTGAGAATTAGTTGAACAAAAAATAAAGAAAATAAGGGATCAAACATTGGTGCAAGAAAAGACTTTGAAACCGGTTATTTTGAAAATTCTACTTCAATTAACCAAAGCATATATTCAAGCAAAATAAAAAAGGTAGGACATTAGGCTTCGGGATCATAATAGTCTTAAGACAAGATCATCTAAAGATTAAATAATTTAAGCAACTCTGGCTTTGAAGTTTAAAAAAAGGATTAAAAGAAATATCGCTTTGTATGAAAAGTTTTAAACAAACAACGTCTAAGAAAAGAAAGTGTCTCTCTTATTTAAATCTTCTAATAAGACGTTATGGGTAACAAAAAATGTTTTATAACCACATACAATAGTAGCTACAAAACACAAACAAAATACGATTCTTTGTCAATTTACTTTGAATTAAAGTTTTGTAATGTACATATATAAAGTAAAATAAAACTCAATCAAAGAAACTACTCTAGTAAACTATTATACAAATTCACTATAACTAACTCAAAATCTTAAAGCCAACTACAAGCCTTAAAAACGTTTAGAGCACCAAGTGAGGAATTGCGTATTGTGTGAAGAACCTAAACAAATAATACTTATATTAAGAATAAAGAATTATGAAACAAAAAAGAAAAATCACAAGACAAGAGAAAGAACCTCTTGTTGCTTTCAAAATGGAAGGAAAGAGAGGATCGCAGTGATAATGCAACAACACAGTTTGTGTTAGTGACATGAAAGAGAAAGGAAGGGAGGAGAATGGAGGAGTGTTTGCGAAAGAGGTGACAATTCACGTTTGGTGAAAGGGAAGAGAAAGTAGGAGTGGTAACGAAAACGAAACCGTGGTTCACATTTGATAACGAGGAAGAGAAGGAAGTGAAGGAGTGTGACTCTTGCATGGAGGAATGGCGTATTGTAAAAAGCGTTTCGTAATATTTGAGTGTAAGCGATACAATGGAAAAACTTGGTGGAGGAGGTAAAATTTGTGAAATTGTAACTCTAGCATATGAATCTCGATTATTTAAAGAGCTGAATATTATAATTGTGCAAAAAAAAATTCAAAAGTGTCACAACATTTTAAAAGATTTCATTTTCCTTGAAAGTGAAGTCTATTAGGTGATTTCGAAAGTATTTTTGTATAAGTGAAATTGAATAATTGAAACCAAAATTAGAACAAAAAGAGAATTTAACCTCGTTTTTATTATTCTTGTAATTCTTCTATTTATTTTTGACATCCTTAATTCTTTTTCTCTTTTTTTATTTTTTCTTTATTTACTTTCATATTTTTATTTCTCGCACACATAACATTAATGGATAATCAAATGTGGTCTAATAACAAGCGAAATAATACACTCACTAGACAATACATTTTGTTAAATAAATTCTAATTCATAACTATTATACTGTTTTAAGAAAAAAATTATAAATTTATCTCAACATTATAAAATTATTAATGAAAGGAAGATCAGTATTCACTTTTATGCTAAAAATCTCATGTGAAGATATGCTTGCATGTATAAAATTATTAATGAAAGCAACCAAATACTTATTTAAAAAGTTCAAAACCCATCGTTCAACTATAAATTTAAATTGGATAAGCCAAAAGACCAAGTATAACTCTTCTTCCTCGGTCAACAAAATTTATAATCCGAAAAATATCAAACAATCCTTTTGGTTCTATATAACAACGATATAGAGATAATAAACAATAAATCGAGGAAAAATCAATTCAAAATATGTATTCGTCTGTATGCGCTTGCCCTCGGGAAAACGCTTATTTTACATAAAAAGAATGAAGCAAAACAATGTAAAATGAATAATAAAAAACAAAAATAGAGCAATGCTCAAACTAATACTGAGGCTTATTCTTTGAAACGTAGAGCCGTACGTTCCTCTGATTTAGAGGCTGTAGTGGCCTTGCATTCCTTGGAGCATACTGTGGCAGAGTACATAACAAAGATTAATTCAAGATGAAGTCCAAGAACAAATTTCAAGGAATAAAAACTTAATTTTGAATTAGGGTTTATTTTACTCAGAAGAAATTACTTACAGGTATAAGTACAGTATTCTTCAGTAACTCCACTTGTCCTATCGAAACAGTTCTTATCTGATGAAATTTGGTAAAAGTGCAGAATGATTAGAAGGTAATAATGATAGTTAGTAAATGTATTAAAGGAAATTTACGTGCATGGGAACTTAATTAAGAATAAGAAGGATAACGTATAGAAAAGGTATCTAGCTATATACCTCCTTATCAATGGTCCAAATGATGCCTTCGGTGCAAGGAGGTGCAGTGAGTGATCCTATGTACCTGTAGAACATCTTACCACTCATGATCTCTGAGGGATCAATTTCTCCAACACTTTCTTCTTCCTTTTCTTTAGGAATGTCCACTAGGTATTGTTCCACCTGAAAGTAATGTATAAATATATATATATATTATCCATGCAAGATAACATATAGTTTTTCTCTTCGTTTATCGTAAATATCATTGCACGTACCCTAGAGAGCAATGGATCAGGAGAACCGAACTCGTACAAAACACCAACAACAGCAGTCTTGTTTGTTCCATCAGGCTGTGGGCTAACATGCACCATGTGCAACTCCAAGTCATACCTAGTAAACACCAAAATCAGAACATGTCATCCATGAAAAATATATATATATATATATATATATATATATATATATATATATGAAACAACTACAGTCTGTAACTCCAACAAGATCATTTCAGGTATCAAAGAGATGAAGACAAATTTTTTCAAGTAAAACATTAATGATATGACAAGATTATCTCTCTCTCTCTCTATATATATATATATATATATATAATTTGAACTTCAAATCTTCTTGACGAAGTCAGTTTCTACTTCATAAAGCTTTAAAAAACATGAATAATTTAGAATATTTATATTTGAGAAGAAGGAAACGAGAAGAAGTGATTGTGAAGGGAAATTAACCTCCGGCCGTCAATGGTGTGTTCGGAGGGCCAGTGCCAATGGATTTGTTGGAGGAAAAAAGATGATCCATCTATGTCTATTGAGCCTGCATCCCCTCTCAAATCCACCTGCATCAATGAGAACGTAAAATTTTAACCAGAAGTCAAATTTAGTATATGATTGTTGAAGTTAGTAAATTTATAAAGTAAATCAGTCACATATTATGTTCTATGGTATTTAATGCAATATGAGCAACCAGCATTAACTACTTACTGCAACATCATGACCTCTGTTGGAGAGAGTAGCATATTGAGGGTTATAGGTCCAATACTTGAGACCCCCTGCCTTGGGAATCAGTTGCACAACGTTTCTGGACAAATCAATAGGAGATTGCATTTGCCCTGTTTTGCAGGTTGCCCATGCTTCTTTAATATCACCCCAGTACTCAGGCCCATTTCGACTATCTTCATCGTAACCAAACTCTGCACCATATCAAGAAAACATATTTACAACACCAATATTTAATCATACTTTATATGTAGCTTTACTTTTCATTTTTTATTTTTCTATGTTTCTTATGGAGCGAATTTAGCGAATTGAAAACTTGAGCGAGAGAGGTTATAGCAATAAAATTTACCAGGTTCATCCTCATGAAGAGCTCTAGTTAACATTGCGGAACAAAATAAGATGGATATCAGAGAAATTGCAATCGAAATTCGCTTCATGTTTCAGGTGTTTTTTGAGAGAATGCTGAGTGCCACAGAGATTATTAGCTCTTGAATATGTTGTTGATGGAGAGATTTGGTGCATGTGCTTGGGTATTTATACACTGCCAAGAGTACAAGAAGTGGTTTTGGATTTGGTCTGGTGGTCTTAATTAAGAAGAAATCTTATTTGAAGTTTTCTTTATATGAATGTCACCAAAGTTTTTTCTTTAATTAATTAATCTTTCTCCTTTCAGCTTCTCCAATTTGCCTCTGATTACGTTAATTCGCTAATTTGGGTAAAATTGTTGGGTATCCAAGTCTCAGTTCAAGTTCTACGTTGGATAAAAATGAGAAAGTATAGCCGTGTATAAAGAGTGAAAAACTCGTTAACTTATTGTCTTAAGATTTTAGGTAAAGAATGATGTCGATTTCTTGTAAAGTTGGTTCCAATGTTATATGGGTGTTTGTGTAACCTATAACGTAAGGTAACCTCCTGCCCAACAAAAACCAAGAGAATCATTCTACTATCTGATTTTTATAAGATACAAGATGGAATATTTTACGATGTCAGACAGTGGGAAAAAGCAAGTTCAATTTTCGTTTGTGGTTGACCTAGTTCGATGTTTCACCTTATGGAATTATTGACGTAGAGAGGTACTCTGTAAAAGAATTAAAATAGTAAAGTCAGTTTGGACATGGTCAGAGTGATCGCAACCACTATGGGGCGAATGAGTTCATGAACATATTGGCATTTATATATTGCATGTTGAAGATATCAGATTGGTTTTAACGAATGTTGCTGAAGTTGGTACGAATGAAGAGATGTAATTGGCCAAATTTGATAAATAGGTATGTTAGAAGCAGCCTATAAAGTTTTGTTAGGTGATTGAGACGCACACATAAGCCATTTGAAGGTGTCAGATTGTTTAACAGGTAAATAGATGAAGTGATGTAATTCACGTATCTATATATTATTTACGATTGATCGGAACATCACCAACTGGGGTAGCCATTATCCACCTTGCTTCAGAAACCATGTTTTTCATTCGACTGATGAACATGCATGAATTCCATCACCATTGGCATCCGACACTGACATACTTTTGCCTCCTGTGCTTAAATTACGTCACCTTTTAACTCACTCTTTTGCCATTTTCCAAATTAATTGTTTTTTTTTTCCTTTTAGTATGAACTGATAACTTATATATTGTCCATGATACGATGTATGAGTTCGACCACATCATCTAAATCAATATCTTATCTGCATATGGCAGCAGTGGATTTTTTTTTCTCGTCTGTATAAATTCATTATTGACTTGTTAAATTCAGTTGTAAAGAACATTAAATTCAGGAGATGCTTAATTATTTGCTATTTTCCCAGGTATTATTAATTAAGTATTTTGCCTACCACCACGACATTCAAAAATTATGGTCCTTTAATTTTTACTGAAAATAATAAATAATTTATTTTCAAAATTTTGATTTAATTTATTTTTTCAATTTTAAAAATAAATTTATTTAATCTTTTTAATTAAATTTTATTAAATTTATTTGATATATAAAATATATTTGAGTTGTTTACACGGATACATTTTTACTTTTTAATGTTAATAGAGAAACTTGTCTTAAATATAAAAAAAAATTAATCAAATTTGATAAAAAAAAAGGCTAAATTTATTCTTATTATAAATATTAAACACTAAATTAATTCAAAATTTTAAAATAAAACTCGTAAAAGTTAAAAAATTAAAAATATATTTAATTAATATATTTAAATCTTACTTTTTCTTTTATTTTAAAAAATATGCCGAAATCAGTGTCGTAAATATGTATAAATCTCTTAGTTTTGTGTCTTTTATTCGGTTAATTAAGGGAGTTGTTATTCTCCTTCACAATTGCTTCAACATTTCTTTGTTTTTTCTTTTGTTATTGCAAGAAAGTAATACATTTAAAAATGATGAAATATTCTATGAAAAATTATTTGTTTAAATATAGAAAGATTTCAAAATTTATAAAAATATAATTTGGCTATTTGAAATATTTTATAATTTCCTTTCTTTTTCAAATTCATGTGTTTTTTTTTTTCATATTCTTTCTTTGACTTTAATATTGTGGGTTTGGAACATCAGTAACTTGATCAAGTCCAAGATATCATAAATTGAATTTGTTTTTTCATTGATGTCAATGGAATAACTTTTTAACTTAAAGTCAATATATAATTATTTGTTAGTTGTTTTCATCAGTGTTAATTTTTTTTGTCAACCTAGACCAATGTTATTTCTCGTGCTAAAAAATTAATTAGTTTGGATGTTTTCCGTCTGATGTTAATTAGAATTTTTTCATGGGCTCTAATGAGATTAATTTTCAACTAATATAAGTTAGAACCATTTAATAAATATTCATCTAGAATATTTTTTAACTAATATTGTTGAAATTATTTATATGATGATATAAGATAGAACTATTTCTTATTTAATGTTTGTTAAATTTTCTCAATCATTCTATGTTTATCCTTATTAACCAAGTTTTGTTTTAAAATGTATTATAATTATTTTTTTATCTCTACAGATTAAAATAGTAACTTTTGTATTTAGTGTTAATTGAAATATTCTATTCAAATAAGAAATTAAACAATTTAAAATAAACATAATTAAAATGTAGTATATTTAAAATTTTAAAAATTATATATTTCGCTGTTCAAACGCAAATTGTCGAATTTGCAATTTCTAATACCGTTGATAGTTTGGTTTGAAGAAAATTTGCATAAAAATATTAAATTTAAACTAAAAAAAATATTTTGAAGAATCGAATAATTTCAAATAAACTGAACTGATATTATATTAAAAAAATTCTAAATTGTTACAAGTTATTGAACCTTTTTATTTAAAAGATGACTTTGCAACAAAGTTAACAAACAAACAAATTTGTATAGACTAAAAAATATTGTTCTATTTTTTATCTCTATTTAATGCACACACACCGTTTTTTTAAAAAAAAATCATTTTTTTGTTATTTCAAATTGAAAATTCGTGATAAAATAACTTTAATAACAGTACTCTTAAGGAAAATGTTATTGATCAGCTTTTCTGGTCGTTATCCTTTTACGCACTCTTGATTCGATCTAAATACATGTGTAGTACATTTTTAGTTATATAAGGATCAAAATAAAAATATATTATATGGAAAAGAAATAAATTAGATTTAGATTTTTATAAGTTCAAATTTAATTTCGCAATAAGTTAATGCATAAAAAATTCGAAAATTTCTCAGTATATAAACTAATTTTAATTTATAAAAGGTTTAATTTTATTTTTCTTCTCTATGTTTTTGTCTTTTATTATAAAAGTTTATTCAAACAAATCCTTGTACATATTTCAAGAAGGAATGAGTTTTATCATGTAATTAAATACACGCTGACATAGTGTACCTTGATAAGATGTCTACTTTTATCTATTTTTTTGTATATTTATTGTTACTAATAAAATTAACTCTGTATTGTTTTATATTTTGTTTAATCGTTAAGTTTATTTATTTTTTAGTTATTTTGTGTTTGTTTTAGTTTAAATTTTCATTTATGTGTATGAAATAAGTAAATAGAAATATATTTTAGAAAAGGAAACAAGTTGGAATTCGAAAAAAAAATAATTGAACAACAAAAGAAGGTTTTGATGAAAGAATGTCTGTAGCAAAGGTCATAGGACCAACGTTCAGCATTACAAACAGATAGTGAAGCGTTACCCACCTGCATAGGCCTATTCATTGGGTGAGAATATAGCTCACTAAGCGTTGTCAATCCACATACTCAATGTTTGAGTCATTAGACAACGAGATGACTTGTTTAGTGAGTTGCAAGCTAGAGAACACCTGATTTTATTATGAATTTTATTATGAATTGTTAGATAAGAGTGTTGTAAAACTTGATATACGGAATTATATATTTAGTCATGTTTCTATGAGGATTTTAAGAAATTCCTTACTTGGATAAATAAAAATCGTCTTACAGTGTTTTGGGAAAGACTTTTGAAACTTCATAAGGATATTAAAAAACTATTTGTTTTCCTCCTTGGATCTTCTTCTTCATCCATAAAAGTTTCTCCTCTTTTGTGTTGAAGAGGAATAATATTGACAATTAAAAATGTTGAGGCGAATAAGAGACACAATTGAAACTTGAAACAATTCTTAGGTGCCTTGAAAAAGAGTTTTCTTCTTTTTTTTAGTTTCAATTTTTTTTATCTCTTCAATTTGTATGACTTAAGTTTTTCATTATGGAGTGCTAAACCTTCTTTTTATATATTAGATGTAATAAATTGATTTTCTGTAATGTTAATAAATATTTTTTTTTTTTAATTTCAATGTTAGAATTTAATTTCTATATACTTAGGGTTGAATACCTATGGTTTGATTATTGATTTTTAAGGTGTTGATTTTTTTTTTCAATTTAGAAATAAAATTAATAATTAATAGAACTTGTAAATAGACACCTTTCACTAATAATATTTAAGAAACATTATTTGTTTTGAAATTGACAAGTTATCACTAGAAAAACAATTTAAATAATTTTTTTAGTTAATCTTGACTTGAAGTTGGATTTGAAATAATCGTAAATATATGAAAGTAAAATTGGTAAAATTTAATATAAATACTACTATGTGTTAATTTATCTCGCACACCAACTATTCAATAAAATTACCATTTTTATATTTTTTTGTATTTGTCAAAATTAATTATAAAATTATATATTATACAACCCTTTAGAGAAAAAAATAATAATATACTTATTATTTATTATGTTACAACGGTGTACTTGTCGTATCATTATACATTAAAACTTTAACTTTATTTACTAAATTTAAGACTTTCTTTACTCAATTTTATTTTATATGATTTATACTACCTAATGTACCAATAGAACGTATACTAAATGTCAGGGTCATTAAATTCTCCAATGTAGTGGACACTAGGTGTCCGCAAGAAGGAAAATGAAACTCAGGAAATGGAAGATAAGTGACTGCAAGAGAGTGAACTAATCGGTTTGTGCAGGGATATATAAGTTAAAATTTTAAAATTCGGTCCCACTTTCTGCATGCACCCTTCTTCTTCAAACTTTTGAACCTCATTTTCTCCTTTTCTCTAGATTCCTCCATCTTCTCTCTAAGAATTCTAACCATTTTCTTCTTCCGATCACCATTCAGGCAACGTCTGAGCTTTCCTGGCGTCAAGGACTTTCATTTAGACCGATCAAGTTGCGGTTTTGAAGTGGTAAGTCCAATCTCGTCGTCTTTTATGGTCCATGCATTCCTGTCACATGCAAAGTATTGTTTGGTCTTGCATGCGTTCATCAAGCTCATCTCTGAAACTGTTTTTTATCTTTGATTCCATGGTTGGTTCTTCTACACCGATCAGAATCTTGAAGGAAGTCGTAGCAGTTAGTTGGGGTATAGTCAATATTGTCAAAGCTTAGCATTCTCTAGGTTTCAAGGTAAGGGAAGCTTGTAATTTAATTGTGATTCTCGTTCCATGATTGTTTACTTGCTGGAATGATGTTATGTTTGATAATTTGGTTGATGTTGAAATATTGCATGTTTGTTTGGATGTATTGATGATTGATGAAAAGGCATAAATTGGGTAGGAGTATAGTTTGATCGTGATTCTACAATAATCTGCCGAATTCTACCGAGAGTCATTCGTGACTGTTCGGTTTTCCTTTGGTGTGTTCGGTTTTAACTGGATTCTCCTTCTGAAGAGAATTTCAGTTAATGATCGTTCGGTCTTTTATTGGTAGGTTTGAACACTAAATACTTAGTTTAAGTTTAGTTTTCTATTTCTACTTAGTCATCAGCCTAGTCAGGGTATTCAAATAAGTTAAGTAATCAACATTATAGTCGTTTTCAGTATGTGAATAGATGTTAGGTTGTTTTCGTGGTCGGCTTTATATATATATATATATATATTTCTATTAGCTAGAGTGTTCGGTCTCTATAGTGCTAGGTTTGAGACTAGCACTCGGTCTCTTCAGTGTTCGGTCTTAGACTAAAGATGAGTATTATTAGTGCTCGGTATCGTACTAGTTCTCGGTTTCTTCATAGTATTCAGTTTGCTACTGGTATTCGGCGTTAAACAGTATTCGGCCTCAATAAATGGTGTTCGGCCTAGAGTCTTAGTATTCGGCCTAAGCTTAGTAGTGTTCGGTTTAAACTCTTAGGAGTCAGGTCAATGAAGTGGTTAATTTGGTAAATAGCGTTTGGTCATGCTAGTTACCAAGGAATGTTATTCTATTCGGTCTCGTTCATAAACATGATAATAACTCTTTTGGTCTTGTTCATGATTAGTATTTTATTTTATCATTATGTTTGATTGAATTGATAGTTAAGTATGATGATATTGAAGAGTGATATGAATTGAGTAATATGGATGTAAAAGAGAATTCCAAGGAGGAATATCTCATGAATGGTATTGGAATGGTAAAGTATGAATGTGGACAAAGCTTAGTTGGCGTTTATCCTGATATTCCGTGATTGCTCATTCTCACGTAGAGAAGAGTAACTCATGTGTGGGAATGGCAGGAGGTCCTAGACCATAAGGTGAACTTGGGCGGAACAGACTAACCTTGGGTGGCAGCTGTTGAAGGTATCCCAGCTATTACATCACCCAGGTGCAAAAAACGTTGTAGCTACACAGAATTCATACCATCCGGACAGTCAGAGTAAAGCAGTCGGTCATTGCATGCATTGACGTATAATTATGGTTGGAAATGTATGATTGGATGATTGCATGATTGACTTATTGATGTATATCAAATTTATGTGAAATATATGTTTTACTGAATTAATTAAATTACATAAGCTTACCCTATTTTCCTGTCTTGTCTGTATTGTCTGTTCGGCCGTCATTTCCTGTTGTAATGATCATCCTGTGGATGTGAGTAGAAGGGAAAGAGTGTCTACTGGAAGAAGTGGAAGTGAAAGCTGAACCATAGGACCGTTCCGTCGTTAGAATTGGTTCTATTTTGTATAACTGATCGATGTAAGCTTAGTCTTGGAACCGTTTGGTCTAGACCGTCGTTTTGTAAAGTTTAAATTCTGAAGTATTGTTAAAAGGCCGTTCAGCCATAAACGTACTTATTCTCTTTCAAAACTAAACTGTAATATTGTTAACTGTGAATATTCTATGGTATGATTTTATACTATATTTTGGGATGTTACACTAAATTTACTCAAGTTCCTAATTATGTTATAGAGAATTTTAAGTAACATTTTAACTATTTATTAAAATGTATAGAAAGACACAAATTCTAGTGAGCACGGTATGTATAAATCAAATTTTTTAAAAATAATATTATTAATTCCGCTTACATTATTTTATTTGTTCCTCATTTCATTTTAAGTGTTGATATTTTGAAGAACAAATATTTTTACTCATCTATTGATTTCAAAATTAAACATAGCATTAATTATTTTTAGAAAATCGTATTCTTATTTTTTTACATAAATTTTAGTTAATTAACACTTTTAAACGAAAATTAATGTTGCTAAGGCAATTAATGCTGCGGTTTGGTGATGGGTTCTTAAAGTCACATTCTTGTAATTTCATACCTAAAAAATGTTAGATAATGCACTAAGTTGAACCAAATATTCAATTGATAGGAACATCTAAACTACTCTAAAATACATATAAAATTTATAATTAAAGAAATTAAAAGATAAGATTGGTATTTTTCTCCATTATATGCTAAGAAGAATACACTTATATAGCCCAAAAACATCTCTCATCAACAAAATTATTTCATTATTTCATTTTACAGAGATTAAATATTGTACATATTATTTTTAACACTATAGAAACATTCTTTTAAATTCTTAAAATATTCTATAAAATTATTAAGTAAATGCAAATCCAACTTTGATTTATTTTCATCACAACTTTTTCATACATGCATTAATTTGAATTTTTTATGTAATAAAAGTCTATACCAAAACATTGTTTAATAATATATATTTTGAGTTTATTACTATATTAGAACTAAGCATTTCGATTATCAATCATACTTGTCACCATGTTTTGGTAGTTAGTAATTCCATACACTTTTACATTAAGTTAAGCCAGTGGCATAAGAGACGGATAATAATTTATCTACAACTATTTGTAAAGAAATAAGTTATTTTTTCTACGTTTTTGTATTCAACGTTATATCTGTGATATTGTTTATATTCTCAAAATTTCATTTGTATTTTTTAAATTATTCGCATTTCTATCCCACCCTACCATACAAATCATTCATTGTTTATTTTAACCATAACTATTAATTTCTTAATTTTAAAAATAACTATGATATGTTAATAATTTTTTGACAACTTTTTATAGTAGACTATGTAATATTATTTTATTAGTTTGTATATTTGAAACCGATCAATCACTAACTAACACATAAACTGTTATAAAAAAGTTGTTAAATTTTTTTTTTTTAAATAATAAAGATACAAAATGTTTCTTTCGTAATAATAATTAGCAAACTTTAGTAAACGTGTGGGGGAAATACAAAAAAAAAACAAAAAGAATATTTGCAAAATGTGACTGGTCTTGGAACGATCAAAAGAACAAATACAAAGGATAATTGGCAATATAAAAGGTGACAACCAACCAGGAGGAAATTATCCTTATTTGGTTTAAGAAAAAAAACCTTAGAAGGATATAATAAAAAAATAAAGATTTTTTTAATTATTTTAAAGCATCTGAATCAAAGTAAAGAAAATAAAAAAAAATAATCTCTCCACCAATTCCCACTAATAAATTATACCAATAAAAAGAAAGTCACAAGACCAAAGAAAACCAAAAGCAGGACTTTGGTTTGGGTCAACTTGAGTCACTCGTTTAGATTCTTGAGTTTTTGTAATACGTGTCGCCACTAAAACTGCAAACCCAATATCAAGTCAAACTCCAAAACAATTTCACTTTATCAATTTCCGATAAGGTTGCATATTTTCTTCCCACAAAAGTTTTAATGCCTTATTTCAACTGAGATTCCATTTATGTAAATTTTTCATAATACTAATTAGTATCCTAAAAGGATTAGTTAAGAAAATATATTCAGTAGAAAAATTATGAAAACATAATATTTAGCATTTTAATACACTTTCACCATAATATTCAGTAAAATATATTTATTAATCAATTATAATATTCACAATTTTTATTCAAAGTATGAAGTTCTAGATACATGTGTATTGAGGATTACATAATATTTACCATACACAAAAATAATTACACATATGTAATTCATGTATACATTTAATATATTTTAAATTACTAAAAATTACAAATAAGAAAATGGTAACAAGTAACCTGTTGAAGATTCAGAAATGAAAAGTATCAGTGGAAAAATATTACTTAACTACAATTTTCTTTATCAAGAGTATTTATGGGCTAAGGTTCAAATACAAAATATACTATAAAATATTTAAGAAATGGAAATTACTATAGTTTTAAATAGAATTTAGTGTGACATGCTTTTGTAGAAATCTTGTTTTCACTTATTTTTGTTTTTTCTTTCATATCAAAGCGCAGAAACCTAGGTATTAAATAATTATTTTCGTAGTTTTTTCTTTCATATCTATTTGATTTGTAAGAAAAAATTTCACATCTAAATTAAAATTCATGAATATTTTTGCAGTAAATAGTTAAAAAAATATTTTAAATTTTTAAAATGAAATATAAGTAAAATTATTAAAAATATATAATATAATATAAATTAAATTAAATATAAATATAAATTAAAATTTTATTTAATTTAATCTAATCAAATATAAATTAATTTTAATTTAATTAATTTTATTTTTAATTTTTTATAAATAATAAATACTTACACATATAAGTATTATGATACCATATTCAACTTGTATATAAAAAATATTAAAATATTTACAAATGTTAATTATTTATCACGAATTTTATTTTTAGGGAAAAGTATTTTTGTCGTCTAATTAAATTTGTTTACATTTTAATATGATATATATTTATATTTTATTAAAAAGATTCTATGTTTAAGTTCTTGTGATCACATAATAAAAGTTTTGTGAATAAAGAAAAAACATTTAATTGTATTTTTCTTATCTTGTGGCGGTGATGGATGGTTCGTGAATAGAGTATTGTTCCTGGACATGATTACTCTGCTATGTTCATGTGTAGGGACCACATAGTTGAACTCAGCAATTCAAGAACCAAGAAAACCATGGCCTTCTTAAGTTACTTGTTTAACTTGGTAGGTGCGTATTAAATAGTAAAACAGTAAAAAGTAACACACTCTCTCACCAACCAACACCAAACTACAAAACCAAAATCTAATCCAAACCTTAAAATTTACTACTAGTTTCGCACTCACCTCAACCGCAACCCAACACTGTTCTTGTTCTTCATCTTCTTCTTCCATGGCAGCAACCTCAACATCACTGGCTTCTCAACTCTACATTGGCCTGCGCCGCCCCTGCCCCAAGCTCGATTCTTTCAATTCTCCGTCTTTTTCTGCCTTCGACCCTAATCTTCGCCTCTCCCTCTCTCCTCCCAAACCCTCACGCGCCGTTGTCGCCATGGCCGGCTCTGGCAAGGTGCTTTTGCTTCTTCTTTTATTCTTTTTAAAAACTTCAAATTTATTATTCTTTTATTACCCTTGATCGTTAAATAAAACTCGTCTCTTTGATTTCGGTGGGTAATACATTTCTCTTCTATGGGTTGGGTTTGCGCAATTCCATCGAAGCCTGTTAGCATCCATGCATTATTGGTTATATATTGCTTTATCTTTAGTGGTTGGTTATCCATTTGCCATTTGCCATTTGGTGTATTGATCTTTTTCTTCCTTTCTTCGTTGTTGCAGTTCTTCGTTGGGGGCAACTGGAAGTGTGTAAGTATCTTTCCCCCAAACTGTTTTTGTTGCTATTTTTGTTAAAATGCTATGTTGATTTTTTGTGATTCAGTACTTGAGTAGTTGATTGATGTTATATTTTATTTTAGCATTAGAGTGGTATAACAGCACACTATTGGAATGCAAATTATGCGCCATAAATCTCGGACTATGTTTTGGTTTTGAGTAAATAACCTATACTTTTCCTTGTAAGTATTGAGCTTAATGTTTTTGGATTATGCATCTGGTTCAACTCACCACACTTTGCAACTTACGTCCCCTGACTTGACTTTTTTCTGTAGCTAGCAGTAGCAGTTTAGAGCTTGTTTTCAACCCTTTGTTCAAACTTTCTTTTAATTTTTTTTAGCACTAGTATCCTGGAGCCATTTCTTTCCATCTGCCATACCGTTCTTATAAAGAATGCACTCTACATTAAAGGACTAAAGGAACTCTTTCTTTCCTCTTGATCACTTTGTAGAGCAGCACAGGTTTATCTTAAATTAAACTAAATAAAAAAAAAATACAGTTTTCTTGTGATATCATATCTATCTTTCAGAAGAATTTCCTTCATACTTCATCAATTATCCCTTGGACCTATTTATTTGTGTAATATAATGAACTTATATTCTCTTGCAGTTCTACCAGGTTATTTGAAACAGGTCCTTTTTGCATTGTTCAGTAGTTTTTGTTCTTTTGTTGTATGTGATAAACCACTCATAAGTACACATGAATCATTGGTTCTCACGGTTCAATCAATTACTAGTTCAGTAAACTCTGCATATATCTCTATCTGATTTTTAGTACTTTTTCTGTTTTCTTTAGAACGGAACAAAAGATTCCATCAGTAAGCTTGTCGCTGACTTGAACAGTGCAAAATTGGAGCCCGATGTTGGTGAGATGTGTTCAATCTTTATTTGTGTTTCTTGCTAAAAGATGTAGAAGACTATAAATAATTGTTATGCTTCTTCCCTACTCCTAAAACCTAAAATAATTCGTTGAGTTTGAACATTTTTTTCTCTGTATGCTAGTGCAATGACACATTTGGTGTTTGGTTACAAAATGCTGATAAATGATGATATATTTTCTGGTTGGAAATGATCAAATTAATTGTTTCAAAAGGAAATGGATATAGTTCTCGATTATCCATTCCCAGTACCAAAAAGTGGCAAAACGCATGGAACCCCATTCCAACCATGGGTCATTTGCAGAGAACTCCCTTGTACTTTGGAACTCACCAACATGATTCATCGAACTTACCAAACTATACATAATGACTCCTCATAGGGGGTTTTGGGCACATGCCCAATAAGGTCAATATACACTATTTGTTTGGCATGTGCTGTGTGTGTTGGTGTGTTTGAAAGCTTAAGTAAATTTGCAAGCTATGATCCACAATTGGAGAGGTTCCTTGTTTTCTGGTCCCTCAAAAAATTGTATTGAGTATGTGATTCAAGTTAAAAAAACTCTTTCTTAATAACCTTGAAAAGTTATCATTTGCATTTGGTCATCACAAGCATTTCCATTTTGAGATGTACAGATGTCGTTGTTGCACCTCCCTTTCTGTACATCGATCAAGTGAAAAGCTCACTTACAGACCGGATTGAAATATCTGCCCAGAATTCTTGGGTTGGTAAAGGTGGTGCTTTCACTGGAGAAATCAGGTTAGCTTGCTCTTTCCTGCCAAATGTTAATTAATCCAGGTTTTCATTTTGTTTTTTGAATTATAAATTTTGGCAAGTTGGATGATTGCAGATACTATTTCTTTTATGTTCACAGTGTCCTTCATGCTGTTTTCGATGCAATTCCAATGTTTAAACCAAATATGTTATTGTTTTCTGGTTATCCTCAATTATGCTACAAGTTAATTCAGTTAGTTATTAAAACATGACTTTTGTAGTGCTGAACAAGTGAAAGATATTGGATGCAAGTGGGTTGTTCTTGGACATTCTGAGCGAAGACATATTATTGGAGAAAATGATGAGGTAAAGCAAATTCAGAAATCATTGATACAGCATTCTTGCCAGAGAATACTACCAGTATATTTGCAAGAGATGATAATATTTTAGATATTAACCGAACATTGTCCACTGCAGTTTATAGGAAAGAAAGCTGCCTATGCTTTGAACCAGGGTCTTGGAGTGATTGCATGCATAGGAGAATTGTTAGAAGAAAGGGAAGCAGGGAGAACTTTTGATGTTTGCTTTCAACAATTGAAGGCTTATGCTGGTATAATCCATTTAAAATCGTTTTTTTTTGGGGGGAAAAACAAAAGGGGGGAGGGGTTTCTGATTGCCAGCATAAAATTCATTGTCGCTTTTATGCAGATGCTGTTCCTAGTTGGGACAATATTGTTATTGCATATGAACCTGTATGGGCCATTGGAACTGGCAAAGTGGCCACTCCCCAGCAGGCTCAGGAAGTACATGTAGCTCTTCGGGATTGGCTGAAAAAGAATGTCTCAGATGAAGTTGCATCTAAAACACGAATTATTTATGGAGGTAAATCTTTTGTTGTACCTGTAGTTGCATTGTGAACTTTTGGCAGTGTTACGGAAATTTAACATATACCATGATTTAATAAGGCTGCATGTTTATTCAATGTAACTTTGCAACATCTGAACTTTCTTATGATGCATTATTTAAGAACATAGCAGAATCATGTATTTTCACAATCAATGAACTGCTTGCCATATAGTGATAGCTGATATACTTGATAGGTGTAAAGCTGTGCACAACATATCTTGTTAACATTAAGATTGTCCCTGACCTTGTCTATGCAAAATGTTGGTTTAGTTTCAGCATATTTGAATATAAAATTGATCTGTTTTCAGGGTCTGTAAATGGAGGGAACAGTGCTGAGCTGGCAAAGCAAGAGGATATCGATGGATTTCTCGTTGGAGGTGCTTCATTGAAGGTACATACATAGTTTGTTTGAGCAAAGTAATCATAGCATAAGATAAGGAATTGAGGTTATTATTTATACTTACAAGTTGATGTTGTTGAGCTGCAGGGTCCTGAGTTTGCTACCATTGTGAATTCAGTCACATCCAAGAAAGTTGCGGCTTGATTACTTATTGTAGTTTGGGCAATATGAGAGGGCAATTCTCAAATGTGGCAATAAATAATATGGGTCTATTATAATAATAGCACTTTGCTTTTGTCATCCTGAGTTTTTCCAAAGAGCCAGTATTTTCTTTCGATTAGAGATACAGAGAGGCAATAAATTTTAAATGTTTCTGAATTATTGTTGTTTTCTCATAACGTCACTGTTAAATCTTGAATTTTATTTTCTTTTTATGGTCGCTCTCAGTGATGTGGTCTGGACTTTTGTGACTCGAAATGTGCCTTCATAAGTTCACTTTCTGCGTATTGTGATGAAGCTTAACATACTTTTTAGATTAAACTTATTTATCGTCCAATCGAACAATTCAGATAGTTATATGAGAAGATAAATTGAATTACTTAAAATTAAGTATATTTAGTAAGTCATTCAGTTCATTGGGTTCCGTTACTTGAGTATTCAATTATGTTCAATTCAATTTCATTGAATTGAGTTCAGCTTTATTTATGATTGGGCCAAAGTCATCAAAATCCAAACTAACTCACTCTTGTATGGGCTAAAGCAAGCACCAAGGTATGAAATAACCATATTGACAAGTACTTCCAAGATAATGGCTGTTTTCGAAGTCTTAACGAGTATGCTCTTTATATAAAAACTTATGATAATTAAGATATTTTTATTGTTTGTCACTATGTGGATGATCACTTATTCACTAGCAACAATCCAAACTTGTTTGAAGAATTCAAGAAGGTGATGTCATATGAGTTTGAGATGACACACCTATGGTTCATTTAGAGTTGTCAAAACAGGTAAACCGATTTGACCTGGCCCGGTCTATCATGGGTTGGTCACTTAATGAGTCAATCCAGCTCGGTTCGATCCATTACGGGTTGGTGGGTTAAAAGAGTTGACTCACTGGTTCATTTAATTATAAGTTTTTTTAAATAAAAAAGTTAAAAAAAAGTAATTCAAATCTAAATAAATGTCACTCTAAAACGATGTTAAACTCCAAAGACAATTCAGAAAAAAATTATCATACAATACAAGCGTAATCCAAAAACATGTAAAAAAGACAAACAAATAAGTTTTTAATATTGTTAATTTTTATCTCACTTGTCCATTTATAATATTAGAGTCTTAAACAAATAAATCTATAATATTTTTCTCTCTTAGAAACATTTTTTTTTATCACTATCTACAATATAATAAAAAAATGTTAACTAATAATATTGAAACATAAAATAATAAATAATTAAATTAAATTAGGTGGGTTGGTGAGCCAACCCGACTCACCATCGATTCAACCTGGTGAGCCGGGTTCTCTAAGTGAACCGGGTTGAATACTAATTCGTATAAAAAAGTTATATTTTTTTCAAACCCAACCCAGTTTAAACTCGTGGTGAACCGAGTTGGCTCGCGAGGTACAACCCATTTTGAGAACATTACATGTCATACTAGAGGTTAAGCAATTGGAGGAAGGTATCTTCATTTATCAAGAAAGCTATGCAGAGGTGGTCTTGAAAAAAATTTAAGATGTTTGATTATAGTCTAGTGAACACACCCATGAAAGTGGGATGAAGCTATCAAAGTTTGAAGATGGAGAAATGGAGAATTCCACTTTATTCAAAAGCCTCATGGAAAGTTTGAGATACCTAACATTTACAAGACTCAATATTTTGTATGTCATTGAGTAGTGAGTCGATACATGGGGACTCCCGCTTCTACTCATATGAAAGTTGTTAAGAAAATAGTCTGTTATCTAATAGATACTCTTGATTATGGGTTATTTTATTCATTAATGGATTTTGTGACAGTGATTATACCATATATATCAATGATAGAAAGAACACTAGTAACTTATTTATATTTTTTATAGGAAAATGTGATTTTTTATGAAGTTAAAAAAAAGTTTCAAAGGTTAAAAACAAAGATCGATGTGTAGAAGATTTCAAATTAAGAGAAATGTTATTATAATTTGAAATATAGAAATATCTAAATGCCTCTAAAATTTTCTTAAGTAAACTCTAATATCTAAAAAGTCTTAAATTAGTGATGGATGTAAAAAATTTCATAGTGAAACTTTAATTAGATAAGCTCCTAGAAAAGAGTATAGATATCTCCATTAACCTTTGTAAATATCCAATTGTACTTGCTCTTTTTCAGAAAAAAAATTGACTTCTCTCTTCCAATTCTCACCTCTTCCTCTAACAGTCAGATGCTTCCAAACAATCCACATTGTATGTAGTAAAATAGTGCATTATGAGTCTGAGTCTTTCAGATTATGCCACTGATCTGAATCCAAATATGCTGTTTGTACTTGAAATTACAAAAATTGTCATGTGCTGTCATGTTAACGCTCTTATTGAATTGAAGAAAGGGGAAACCATATAATATAACTATATTTTTTTTTTTCAGTTTTCTGTGCAAATGACCAATGTTACCAACTTACGACGAATCTGTGACAGATAATATTGGTTGTACATTCAGAGGATAGTAATGGGTACAACAATTCCATTTCAAAATTTGGACCAAAATATGTGACGAAACGTGGAAATAAATTAATAGATTATGAGATGATGAGATGATAAGATGAAGAATATAATTTTGCGGACGTTAGTTTATTACTAAATCAGTGGGAAAGCACACTAATGATTGCAAGCCCCACACAGTATTTTAAATTTCTTGTCAGAGAAGACCCAACAACCAGATTCGTGCTGGTGCTGCATGTTAAACAAAGTTGTGTTCATAGTTTAACTCGTTTTAAAAGTTAAACTGTAAAAATTGAGTTTTTTTTTTTCTTAAAATTCATTACTTGGTATTGGAATAAAAAATAAGAGCTGTGTTTTGGGACACGCTGAAACAAAAGGCGAGGGTAAGACAATAAAGCAACCGGAAATCACGAACAGCACCGAAGCATTATTGAGATTGGTATTGTTTTTGTTTTCTACATCTGTCTATTATTAACCTTGCATGTGAAACCCGAGAATAAGGACCCCTACAATGTATAGTGATCTACGGCTCCTGTCTTATTCATTGTAACAAAACCAGCGACAGAACTACAACAAACGCCGAATGATTAACATTAATTAACGTGGTTAGGCACATGCAAAATCTTCCCTTTAGCCATCTATTGGCTGTAATTTGTAAATCGGTTCAAATCCCTTCATTACTTACTTCCAATATCCATAGAAATTAATGTTAAGTGATATTGCTTCGTTTACCAAATCGATGAATGGAGCCTCCAAAGTCAAATGAAATATAGCTGCAGATTATCATATGTCACGGGAAAGGATAGACATCAACTACCTGTTCGTTTTTCCGGACTGTGTACAATGTATGTAAAATCCAATAATTGTTCTACACTTTTTTCGAATTCTACATTAGTAGAAAGAACAAGTTTTTTTATATCAGTATATAAGCAGACAAATTCAGTTGTATATCTAAGTGAAAAAGATTTACAAGTTTATGTTTTGTTGTGATTTTGGTTGAAGATGAGGTTATATTGTTTTGTATAATCGGTTATCTTTTTGTTTCTTCTCTCATATCAAAGCCAAAGATTCATTTTAGTAGCGGATGATGAATTTTAGGTTTGCAGATCCTTCTGATAAAAACAGTGTTTCTGACAAGGTTTGTGCCAGATTGACTCAGTGTTATATGCTTTTGTATAAAATTAGGGGAAAATCTATAAAATGTTTAGCAGGGATGGAAGTAAGAGACTGTAGCATTTTTGCGTATATGGTCTAATAAACAAGAGATTTAGGTGAGTAAATGGTATGGATGGAGTGGACCATAGGCACATTTCCATGATGAAAAAGTGTGTTGGAGGGGCCAATTGGCAAAGTGGAATGCATAAAGTGAAAGACCTGTTTGGTTTGGATAATAGCCTTTCCAACGCTTTCTTTCACGTGCTGTGCTGTTTGGCCATCTCATCATTGGTGCGCAAAATCCATATTCCCATCAATTTACCTCCACCAACACCCATCTATCCATTCTATACCCATATTTAAGACAAAACTACCAAAACCATTTCGATCACAACTTGCTCACATTTATTTCATTTTTTCCTTACCGCTTCAAATAACAAAATAATATCTTTACAATCTTCTCGTATTCTCTACCATTTTTGCTTTATATATCCTTATCAGATCACATAGTAGCTCATGTATATTTTGTTAGAAAACAATGTAAAGCTATGTGTTTCAAGGTAGAAAGTTCGGTGGAAAAGGAAACAGTATAGTCATAATTTGAAAATCAAGATACATAATATAAGATATAACGTTGTACATCATCTAAATTTATGATATAGAATCTTGCTTTGTTATCCAATTCTCAATAATATTAGATAAAATAAATACAATAGCTTCACATATTGGAAGCCTCTGAAAGGGTGCATTATTCCCAAACAAGGAGACAAACTAGATTTCTGGAAAAAGTTATTAATGAGTGACGATAGATGCATAGCTATATGATCCAGTTGAATCTGGTTTAGTTCCTTTCTCTAATCAACGCTCTACAATCATTCTTCCTGGCTTTTAATAGTCCGATACTGTGGTCGGTACTCGTACGTCTTCGTTAGGGAAGTGAATTACCCATCCACGCTGATGGACCCACTTCTTGCATGTGCCTCAACGATTCTCCCTTTAAGAACTTTTGTCGCATGCCATGATTAACTTTTTTTCATTTTTTTTTTTAGTTCAATCTTCTTCTCTGGACAGTTTGTTTATTGTCGCAATGATTGACAGATTAAGGGTTTAATAAATTAGAACTGTGCAAGAAATTAGAAAAAAGAGGAAAACATTTCAATTCGACAGAAGCAGCAGTGAAATGGTACATTCAGCCAGACCCCAATAATGATACATCCATGGTGGACCAGGTGAGAAAGAGAGAGACAGAGAGAGGATGCACAAATGATGATAATTTAACTTAAAAGAGAACATGATCATCAACCATCCAACCAAAGATCAAAGTCCACCGATTCAACACGAAAGGAACAACCCGCGAAAGTAGAATGAAGAGAAACACAAGGAAAAAAAACATACACAGAAGAGGATCGAAGAGAAATTCAATAATAGACAAATTTTTTTTTTTGTTTATTTTTGTGATTTCGGGTCTAGTAGTCAGTGGTTGGGAGCTGCTCGTGGGTGTGGCTGATGAAGACGACCTCGTAGATGACTCCGGCGAGGCCACCACCGATGAGAGGGCCGACCCAGTAGATCCAGTTGTTGTCCCAGGTCCAGCTAACAACGGCAGGTCCGAATGTGACGGCAGGGTTCATGGCTGCTCCTGAGAAGGCCCCACCCAACAAAATGTTAGCGCCAACGATGAAACCAATGGCGATGGGAGCGATGGTTCCCAAAGTACCCCTCTTGGGGTCAACGGCGGTAGCGTAGACAGTGTACACCAAACCGAAAGTCATCACGATCTCCAACACCAAAGCGTTACCAACTCCAACTCCAGCTGAGAGTCCAAATGCGGGAACAGTCTGTCAAGCACCGGAACAAAACTCGTATCAGTTCATCAAACACTTCGACTTAAAAGTTAGTTATGTAAAGTAAATAACGGTAATAACGGTCTTACGGAGGAGGTCACGAAGGCCAGGAGGAGGGAGGCCACCACGGAGCCCAGGAGCTGGGCGATGATGTAGACGATACCGCGGAGGAAGGTGATGTTGCCTCCGACGAAGGCGCCGAAGGTGACGGCGGGGTTCACGTGACCTCCGGAGATGTTAGCGCCGACGGAGACGGCGACAAAAAGGCCGAATGCGTGGGCGATGGAGGCGGAGATGAGTCCGGCAGGTGTGGCGGCGCCGTTGTCAGTGAGCTTGTTGTAGGCGATGCCGGAGCCTGAGCCGGCGAACACGAAGATGAGGGTGGAGATGAACTCGGCCAAAGCCGCCTTCAACGTGTCGGGGTGAGTGGCCTCCTCGGGCCTTCCGATGGCGATGTTTCTGATCGGCATCTTCAATCGACGGTGGTGATGATTACGACTGGTGAAAGATGAAGTGAACACCGAGATCACTCACTCAAATCACTCTCTGTTTCGCTGCCACTGGTTTTCGCTCCTTTGCTTGTTATATACCCACTCTCAAGACGCACCTGCCTCTGAGTCCACCGGCTCTACCCGGTTCCCGGTTATTTCTATTTTCCTATTTTTCATGTTAAGAAATCATGATCAATACTTCCAAATATGACAGGAATCAAGCTTTTCTGAAACACCAATCCAGAAAAGAAATAATCTTATTTCTTGACAGCTGTGACATGTTCTTCATATTTCAAATTATCAATTGTTTTCCTTTTTCAATTTCATTTTTATTTTTTTTTTATTTTTGGTATAATGATGTATCCCCACCACTACTCCTTGTTCTTAATCCAGCGAAGCTTTTCAGCTATAGCCGTTCTATGATTGACACGTGTCCCAGATGGATAAGAGCCACGTCAGTCGCTGATAAGTGAATACGGTTTAATCTGTTTTTCCATCTGGATAGTTCGGAACAGCCCAATTTGCAGCCTAATATTTTATTTTCAAATGATGACTGTGCGGTTGTAATATTATATCATATCTCGTGGGATAAAAATAATACAGAGAGTATTAATTATATGAGCAAAGTAAATACTTAATTTATAATTATAAGGGCACAATTGATCATAATATAATGAAGGAGATAAGAGGATAAGCACTGTGAGTCTGTCAGTGACCCACAGGAAAAAAAGCTGGTATCATTAGCATACCGCGACTGACACGTGGGTAAAATGTTTTTTTTTGTTTATAATAAAAAAACATAAATGTTGCAAACTGAATAAAAAAAAATCAAACTTTGCATAAAGTTTACCTTTGTAGCAAAGAGGATATTGATAATCAAGAAATTTAAAGAATCAAAATTAATCTCCCTCTTTCATCCCTCGGTTGGATCAGTTTAGCTGCTCCCTCAATTATTGTTTTCTACCAAATCGGTGGATCGTGCATATGGAATCACTGATGCATTTTGTTTTTGGGCATCTAATCATGTACATATCAAGTTCTTTATGCTATTTTCCTTCAACAAAAGTTAAAAATTCATTTTAGATTTGTCCCGTTCTGCTCTCTTTTTTTGCCACCTTTGCTTATTTAATTTAATTACAGTAGTAACCATGGCTTTAACGGCTCTTGTTCAAGTTGAATGAATACGTGATCTGTAAACAATTAAACTGCCACAAATTTACAACCAGATATATGCAAGAGTTGGATCGGAACCAAGTCGTAATGAAAATGAATAACTTGCAAAATCTGCATCACGAGTTTCCTTAATTGAAAGCAAATATATATGCTCGTGAATTTGGATTATATACTAAGCATATGATTTGCCAACTAAGCTACAATCACTATTTTTCTAATCATTGCATTATCATCTATTTAAATACCTTATCGTCCAAATATTATATAACCCAACAAAGAGCTCCTAGAATTTTTCGAACCACCGAAAAAATATAAAATCAAAATTATATTCATCTCACTGAAAAATAATGTTTTCAAACTTTAAAGAGTATAAAACTAACAAAAAGAACATATATATTGAGGAACAAACCACACTTTATGCTATTAAAAACAGACACATTACCTAATTTGAACCCTCGTAGGCTATTAGTGCCATGTATTAATACTAATTCTTTAGTGGCATAAAAACAAAATATTTGTATCGTTCAAAGGAATTCTCATTTTGGGAGGTGGAGTTTATACCAAAGATTAGCCCTCAATTAATTAGAAAAACAAAATTCCACATCATTAATGCTTTTATATATTGACTTTATTCATAATTTTACTTTGGGCCGGCACCGCTTTTCAAATTTTTAATTACATCTGTACCAAATCATGAGATCATTTTAGTGGTTGGAATTCGATATTATAAACAAGAGGGGTTATGCAAACCCAGATAGCAGATATGGCTAATGTCAATTTCAAACTAATAAAGTTACGCAATATGATTTTCTAATCAAAGAACCTGTTGGACCTGTTCAAGTTCTTCGTAGTATACAGTTGATTTATAATTAGTCCCGGAGATGAGTATTTAATTTGATATTTAGTGAAAACTCAGTCATGATTAGCTTCGTACAACCCCATTAATACTGGCCTAATGCAGTCATTTTCTTTCTCAGACTTTTTTGCCTGCATGATTTGCGTGACGCAACCAATAAAGAAAGTATCAATATCATTGGGAGGTTAAAGTATTTCTATTTATATTTATATATCATACATTCAAAACCCTTGTTTTTTCTTTCCGCTAATTAAACAGACAATAACATTAAAGATGAACAAATATAGTGTTGCATATGATAACTACATCTAAACATGTGATTAGGAATTAAACTTTTGATCATTTATGTAAAAAGTAAATAAACTTTAGGTATATCCGGCAGCATATGCCAGCTTTAATTCTCTTGTCATTTCTATTTAGTGAGTCTCTAAACATGTGGTGAAAGCAAACTCAGAGCAACAATGGCCCACCCACGCGCGCCAAAGTCCAAGTCTCACATAATTCATGATCTTTCATATCAAAACAAAAGAGAGCAAGTAATAGTTTTCACATAGGGCCTCGGGCAGAAACAAAACCAACATTATATTCTATGATTTTGTCAGACGCACATAGTGTAGTTGTTTATCAAATGATTAGGTGTTGGAGGAGAAATTGTGAGGCCGAGATTCATTTTGCGCTCGCAATAACACTGATTTCTGCATAATTTAACAAGTACGTCAACATGCTAATACAAACAATTATATAATAACATAATAGAAGGAAAAAAAACAATTAATGAAATATTTAAAAATGAAAGACTAAAGAGAGTAGAAATGCGAAGAGATTGAGGTTTGGACCACATCACAACGTGAGACGGAGAGGTTGTCTTTGTCTGTGGTCACTTACGGTATAACCATCCAAAAAGCATTCTAAATTCATTTCCATTTGCATCATTCACCAACTTTTTTTCTCACCTTCAACCTAAATAAGTATCAAACAACTACTGTTGATGCCTTCGTGCTTAGTTCATTTCACACTGCCATAATGTCTCAAGATGAATGGTCAGTTTCTTACTGCTGTAATTATGTTGTATTAATAGTTTTAAATGTAAATAGAAATAATTTAGAATTAATAAATCATTAGTGATTAGTGATAAATGATGAAATTATGAGACAGCCGAAATAATTAATGGAAAAAAAGAATAATTAGTCTAAATATTTATATTTTGTAAGAAATAGAGGATGAATTGTTATGTTATGTATGTAAGAAAGAGAAATAGAAGGTGGCAATAGCGTGGAGGTGGGGACAGCATGTGAGGTTACAGACTGGCGTTGTGATTAGTCAAAAGGAAAGTGAGAACATGTTAGCAAATACAGCTGTAATCAGTGGGCCATCACGTGAACAATAGTAATTTTTTTATTTTAATATTTGGCGCCATAACTCATTTTCAAAATTTCTTCTTTTATTATTTTAAATTTGTATGTTCTGTTTTAAACACATTATCTATAGAATTTTTTATTTAATTAGTTCAGAAATTCTTATAATTTTACTTTTTTTAACTGTTTTTTCTAAATTTAAATAACTATGTATTATAGAAAAAAATACTTACATATTGAAAAAAAACTATATAATAAAATTATAAAAAGTATCTTTTATAACTGTTTCTTATAAAAGTATTTATACAATTTAATGAAATTTTTCATTTTAATAATTATTATAGTAATACTTTTTATTAATTTCATCTAATAAATCTTAAATAGGTATTATCATTTATTTGAAACTAAAATTCATTTAAATCAATAAAAAAAATTATATTTCAGTTGAAATTAATTATATATTTTAAATAGAATTACATATACTTTTGAAATTTAGATCAGTTTCGTTTATATCCTTTTAAGATATTTTTGTTGTATATTATTTATTGCACAATTATTCAACTTTAAAATATTAACTATGAATATATTATAAGTAAAAACATTACATGTTTATTGTTATTAAAAAATATAATATTAAGTTGACCTTTTATTTTTAAATGGTCACTTTTAACTCTGAAATTTGGAAGAAAAAAAAGTAAAGTATGATATTTTACTGATTGGAGTATTTTATTTTTAAGATGATTTTTTTCTATTTTCTTAAATTTTAATTTGTATATTAATAAAATTTTAACCGTTATTTATTATTTTTAATTTAGTTATATTATCATTCCATTATTTATTATTTTTAATTTAGTTATATTATCATTCCATTATTTATTATTTTTAATTTAGTTATATTATCATTCCATTATTTATTATTTTTAATTTAGTTATATTATCTTTCCATTATTTTGTCATTTTAAATGTTATATTATTTAAGTTTATTTTTATCATGTTTTATCATCTGATTTTGTAATTTTACAATTTTTTTTATTTCTTATATTTGTAATATATAATATATAAAAATAATTATTATACCAATCATAAAAGGCCTTTCTTTAATGATGAAAAGATTATGACGTTATCCATTTAGTTTTTAATTGAAATTGTTAAAATGACGATAAAGTTAATTTAAATCCTTAGTCAATTAATTTTGTTTCACGTGTTCATATAGTATGTTATTTTTTCTTTATATTATACATAGTTAATATGTGATATAATATTATGCTAAATATAAGAGATGATGAATATAGTTGGTGAGTTGTTTTATCTTTAAAATTACTGTTCAAGTAGGTTTTAATAGTACACATATGTTAGATTTTTTTTTTCAATCCTTTTTTAACACATAATGTTCAAAAAGAGCATTTTCCATATTATTTTTTCAATGTTTATGATTGCCCTTTCCATTTCTCCATCTGTTAACAAAATCAATGAAATTTTGAAAACTATAATTTTAGAGTTGGAGAGAAATATTTGGATAAAATTATATTAAAATATTAAAAAATAAATGTAAATTATGTTTTCAAACAAAAAATTAATTATGAACTTATCTTTTTTTATAAAAATTATATTAATACTTAAATATGTTTTTTTACAAAGATAATATACACTACTGCTATTCATAATCTCTCCATAAAAAACATGTATAATCTCTATAAAAACATGTATGATACATGTTTTCTTTATGGAGAGATTATGAATAGCCATAAGTATATCAAAAATATGTTTCAATATTAATATATATATATATATATATATATATATATTTATTTATTTATTTATTTTTAAAATATTAGAAACTGTAAAGAAACTAGAAAAGACAGCAAATGTCATAATATATTTATTAATATCCTTATGTATAGAAGTAGAAGTCTGAACTCGATCCTAAAAACAAATTTTCTTTTGAAAATATGACTCTCTTTTTTGTACATTTGAAGGATTTATTTCCTTTCCTAATATGTGATTATTATAGTATAGTATATTAGTAATATAACATTTTCAAATAGCCCTAAAAGTGAAACTGTTAAATACATTGCTTTCTTTAAATTTGATGTTTTGAATTTGTGTGGTGCTCTACGACCTATCATAACATTTGCATTAACCATAAAGCGAAACAATTTAATTATGAAGAGTTTTATCTATAGATAAATGGTAAATAATTAAAGAATAAAAAAAAATCTATGAATAGAAAAGATATATTTGTTTTTTATTTCATTCAAAAAAACTTCTTTTTACAACTTAAATCCTCTGAATAATTTCCAAATTTAAATAAAGATTAATTATTATTACTATATTATCAAAGTTGATTTTTTGAATAGTGTATCATTCTTTACTAATAGTTTTTTTTTGCTTGCTTAAAATAGTTTTTTTTAGTGTAGATGTTGTTGGTATAGCTTTTACAGTTTGAATAATATATGTCGAAGGGCCTTTTTAATTAATAGATAAACTTCATTTAGATAACAAAAAAAAAGTTAATATTTGTATTTATTTATATAACACACACACACACACACACACACACATATATATATATATATATATATATATATATATATATATATATATATATATATATATATATTCTAATTAATTATGTGGAGGTATTCATTTTATTATTATGTGATATTTTCAATAAAGACAAAATCAGGATTGGTTCAGAGTGTAACTAGAAAAAATAAGTAGATGTGGTATTTTTTGTTTGTGTGTGTTTGATAATTGATTTAGTTTTATACATTGAATCGTTATCTTTTATTTTTTATTTTTCATATTATTCGTTTTGTTTATTTATTTATTTTTATGTGGTCTGATACAAAAGTCATGTCAAGATTTTTGTCTATAAAGAAATGACATACTTACTAAACGTAATCTAAATATAAAGAGTAGAACAATCTTTTTAATGTCAATGAAAAGAAAACAAATTATTATATAATTAAAGTTATGAAATCATCAGAACAGTGAGACTAAAACTTTCTTCTTCATTTGATCAAGAACATAACAATGTCCCTTGTTACTACAATGCATACAAATCGTGTTAGATTCTCCTGCAACAATTGTCTAAAGCCCATCGTTTCATAATCCAAGGGACTCACTTTCGTCTCTATCATATACTAATTGTTTCGGTTGTTAGGATCGAAATTTAATTTTTTTTTAAATTTTGTGTGCCTAAATATTTTTTTTTATTTTTTTTTTCATCTTTTATTTTATTTTATTTAATTGAAAATTTATTTACAGAAAGTATTTAATGTCAAATTTAATATTGATTTCATAATTATAACCATTAATATTATAGCAATTAATATATAATAAATATAATTATTTAATTTTTTATGTCAAATCCATATTTATAATTTTCAGATTAAGTTTAAAATTAACGATGACTTACCCAATTATTAATAATGATACAATGTAGGGTTCATCACAAGAAAATGACGTACAACCATACAGTACGCTAATATTTTAGTCATGAGAACCTAAAATTCCATCAACTAAGCAATGGTACTTTTGAAGCGTTTCACTAACTTCGTTCCGTTCAGAACAAATTTTCCTAAAATGTGATGTCTAAATTGCCACTCAATCATTTATTTAAAATGTTGAAAGTTAAAGATTTAATATAAGAAAAAAGTAATGAGTAAGTATTGAGATATATAATTGAAATTTTAAAAAATAGTTTAAGACAGCAACTTTTAGTAAAATAAGGTGTTCTATATGTAAATAATAGTGTGAAGAAGTCCCCGACCAGTGGCCAATCATGATTGCAACCTTTTCCAACCAATGGCACGACACAATTAAAACACTATTCTTACGTTTTGAAATACTTCAAATCAATTAAATCTCGTTTCACTTATCCAATACTGCACATGCCTCTCTCACCTGGATTTTCTATTACAACTCACTCATAAACTTTGAAACGCCAAAGTTCTAGGAACCAATTTTAGATCAAAAACTTATCAGAAAAAAAAACTATATTCTAATATAATATTGCACCTCCTTTTTTCAATTTTACCACCTAATCAATCTTATATTCTAGTATTGTAACAAAAACATATAGAATTGAAAAGTACTAAAAAAATAATTTCATGATTAAAAGGGCTGGAGAAAAAAATAAAAAAAAAGTAATTGTTGAGCAAACACAAGTGTCCCCATCGCCCACCGTCCACGGGTTTTGTGGTATAAAAACCACAGCAGGAGAACAAAAAAGACAAGGATGTTACATTTATGTATTGTTATAAAATCATAGCAGTACACAAATTAGGTGAAAAAAATAATATTGTATTATTCCACTCCAATGAGATTTCAAAATTACAACCGCTCATAAATTCTGCTCCACCTAATCATCAATATAATAGAATGTTTCGACCACGTCCTTTACATTTTATTTTGTCCGAATCATTCAATTCGATATATATAAGATAGCTAAGAAATTACCGAAACAACATTGCTTTTATTTTGTTTTTTCAGTGAAAGTCGGTTCTTAACTATAAAGTAAGCACCAATAAAGTTTTGATATATTTAATAATATCATAGGGTAGGAGGAAGTTTTGATAATTTGATTATTAAATAAAGTTTATAAAAATGATACGGCATGTGTCGTTATCGTATTGTGGTCGCATATCGTGAAGAAAGTGAAAGAAGTTTAGAGAAATATGTGAGCGCATCGAGCAATGAATTGGTTGGGCCGAAATAAAAAAATCTTGGGCTAAGATGGGCCCACAGTGAAGAGAGCAGAGATGATTGTGAACCACAGAAGTTCGATGATGATGGAACATGAGACAGATGGAGATGAAAACATGTTTAATATGTGTGTGTGTGGCTTAGAAAAGTAATTTACGTAATCGTATGGCGTGTGGTTGGTTTTGTTGTGAGTGTTTTTGTTACAAAGCAAAGTGAGAGTGGGTGAGGGTTCTGGTCGAGGTTGAAAGGTCGGTTAGGTCGGCCACACTCGCATTATTATGAATCTGGGCACACTGCATCACAAGAAAAAAAGAAGATATTCTTCCGATTTGTGGGGACTTACACATTCCGCACTCTACCACTGTGCCTTTCTTTCTGTACAAAACAATTTCTACTACATAACAACATACTACGCCAGTTTCAATTCAACTTATAATAACTATAACTTACTTTTAAGTTCAGATCTAAGTATTCGAAAAATATAGTACACAGTAAAGACATGATGACTATATTTTTGATCGGGTTCGTTCTAGGAAAATGTAGAAATTTCTTAAGGTCACGTGCCTTTCTTACGGGTCAAAGATGGCTATATATCTTTGTCCTTTCAACAATTGGGTTGCAGTCACCCGCGATTGTACGGTCCTGATTATTGTCGGTTTGTTGGGAGTGTCAAAAAGGGAGAAAAGTTTCGTATTACAGGGGAATTAGTTATTCAACAAATAACCTATATGCAATAAAAAATTAGGATAACGATACTTTCATATTATCTATGGATCATGATTGATTTATGTTAGTATTTATGATTATGATTATTATTATTTGTTTCGGTTGAATTTATTTGAAGATCGATTGTCCTTTTTTGTTTTATTTTTTTTATTATCTAATGTTTTCCAAAAACGCGATCCCAAGGTCTATATTTTATTATGATAGAAAATTATCCTTGTATCCGAACATCAATTGTCTACTTATAAAGCTTGTAACAACACGTCCATTGATTAATCATTAATGTCGTATATTTGTAGAGTATAAGGTAATCTAATATATTAGTATCTGTTTAATGACAATCAATTTCGATCGGTATACTTCATATCATACATAATTCCGATCGGTATACTTCACATAATACATTATTGATTGTGAAATAATTTTGGATCAATTATATAATGATATTAAAATGTTATTAAAGAAATGTTGTCAAAGTATTATTATCTAAAAATTGATTTGCGTAATTTTTTTTTGTAATGTTTTAAATGGATATATAGAGTCTGGTTCTCACTTTATAATTAGAGTTGTTGATTATTGTTAGCCCCCTTTATAGCTCGACTTTGATTTCAAAGTTTGTCGCGTCATTTGATTAGGTTTGAGAAAAAGGTCTCACATTAAATAGAGAGATCACATTAAATAGAGAGAGCATCTATAAGGGTAAAATCAAATCTAAATCCTATATTATTAAATTGAATCTGAAATTTAAATCCATCTAAATTGAATTAAATTTAAATTCTTAACTCAAAATTTCCAAATTATTCAATTATATATCTTAAGTTAATTTTCTTACTTGCACTTGCCTTGTTTTTCAAGAAATTAAAACTTTTAGCAAATGAAAGAACTCAAAATCTACATAAATCCGTTGAAGAGATTCCAAAGTTAGATCCTAACAAAATTTCTTTCAAACTAAGTTTAATTTACACCTGTTTCAAGTCAAATGCTAGATTGAAAAGAATTGTGAAGAAAATAAATCTCTAGAATATCATAGAAAAAACAAATTCTAGAAAAGTCATTTATAGTAAAAGTAAAAAGTATTTTATTTATATTTATAATCTTATTATCATTATTTAATCCAAATATCATAAAAAATCTACAAAAAATATATCCTTGTTTCATGTTCCTAGTAATTTTAATTGTGACGAGTTTGTTAGACAGCTTAACTTTAATTAATTGATATTATACAACAGTTTTACATTATCAATGCATAGTCACTAAACTATTATTTTTATTTTTTATTTATAAAACACTGATCATTTTTACGCTTTGAGCGCAAGAAAAAGAACAGCAATTTTCCATCGGGCTCATATATGCTGTTCATATGATCCACCATTTTCATTCAACAACAGATGGATCATTTCTTTCTGCACCCCGTAGTTTCATATGCAATCTCTAGGGTAGTTGAAAGATCAAACTGTTCTTCTGCCATCCTTTATTGGTGTTGCCCTTAGGAAGAGAATATTCTGATTGTATGATCTATATATATATATATATATATATATATATATATATATATATATATATATATATATATATATTGTTTATAAAAAATAATTTTAAAATTTAAAAGTCAAAATTTTTTTGGAACAATAAAAAATGATATTGAATTGTAGAATTCAAAAGTCATTTTCTTATAAACTAAAATGACAAAGCAAAATTTTCATTTTCTAGAGGTGCAGAAGAAAAATAGAGGTTACAAAAAGAAGTTTCCTAACAGATGTTATATTCATAATCCAAAAATTAGCTCTCTCGACTGTTTTTGTTTTTGTTTGACTCCTTGTCTCTTTCTTCATGAAAATGAGAAATTATGATACTTTTAAAGACTACAGTTTGAGTATTTTTTAAAATTACGGAGAAAAAACTATTTTTATAAATATAGGAAACTGTTTCGGTAGATATTTTCGGGACCGAACTTCAGTCTTGACCGAGGGGATGTACCTGCAAAGATACTCTGACGCTCAAGTTAAGCGTCTGTTGAAGGAGCTTTTGCTTACAAATGAATGTTTTATATGGTGATTGAGTATTATGAACTCAGTAGGGTGTGAGTAGAATGTGAATGTAACGTTTTGAAATGTGAATTGAGCATATCTGGCTGATGACCCTGACCTTGTATTAATAAGTTGTCTCATAGATCTAATATGATACATGCCCAATAAAATATAAACAGACTTACCTTAAAATTCAGTCGATTTCTCATAAAAAGCATATCAATATCTTTAACTAGATATTTTAGATTTGGTGTTGACCGAACGGTTAATAATTAGTAATCGTTCGGTAAATACTATATCCGATACAAAAACAAAAATGAAAATACAATATTTTCGCATAAGACATTTTACCTAATATCTTCTTCAGATTTTTTTTTTGCAAATTATGACATATTCGCATGATGTAAAATTTATCTGATATTATGCGTTATATTTACAATTTAACGTGAGTGTGTCTTAATTTAAATAAGTAAAATGTTTATAAAAATATATTATGTGAAATATCCTATAAAAACAATACAAATATTTTTTTTATTTATTTCCATTTTTTTTTGGTAAATATATAGCTGAATTAAAAGTTAAATAAGAAGTAAGTATATTATTGAAAAAAAAAATTATCAACTTCAATTTTTAAAATGACAAACAGAATATTTTCTTTTAAAGTTTTACGTTTAAAAAAGGGCATGAGGAAAGTGATATTATAATTTAAAGCTAACACATAGTTATATCTACGCAAACACTGGAGTTATTATATTATTTATTTTAAGAAAAAGAAGCAACTTTCATGTCAGTGATTTTTCTGTTAGGTGTTATCAAGTGATTTACCCACCTTTTTTATATGCGCATATATCATTGTGATATGGTTCTTCATACGAACTACAATATCATAGACAAATTAGAAAAACTCTAAGAAATTATTAGACTGCATTTTGATAGTAAATTTCAGAAAAGACAGAAAGCGATCAATGGGAAGACAAGAACTACGTAGTTGGTGTCGCATGTACGATGAGATGTGGTGTTCTGGTGACCACTTTGTCTCTTGCCTAAGCAACATTAATGATTATATATATAATAATTAGATCGATAATAAATAATTGAGAATAGATATATTGTATATTAAGATCGATAATATGCAGGTGTTGAAGAAGATGCTTTGCTTTGAGGCATTAACTGTTGCAAAAACTAAAACCTAAACCTAAATGTGATGCTGAATTGGTGTGTAAGAACTTTACGTGCCTCTATCAAATAAGCCCTTACGCTAAGAATATAACTTCATATGACGGAACCTCAACACTTCCACCGCAGCAAACTCCATCCTTTACCTTATTCTTTACTTTTCTTCATTCATTTCTTTCCCCAAAATCATTCTTCTCCAACACATATGTTATGCATACTATAAAAAACACTCATTTACTCTAAAGGTTAGATATGACTTTCTCTATTTTATCTCAAGAAAATTAAATTACCACTCTGTTCTTTTCTGATGTACGCAGGCTATTAGTAAAAATATTATCAGTGTTATTGTAACATCTCAAAATACAGTAATAACCATAATCAGAATTAATTACATTTAACAGTAAAACAGTGCAGTCTTTACACTAAGATACGAGGTTCAAAAAGCCGAACGGCTTAAAGTACAGAAATATATACAAACACAGCAGTAACAGAATTTCAGAGACGAACGGTTTTACAAAACCTTAACCGAACGTTCATAATAAACTTAAAGACTAATAAAAGAAAAGCCTAGCGAGCACTCTAAGGCTCGGCTTTAACTTCTACTTCAACTAGATTAGCGTCTTCCAAATTTTCTTCTTCTAGCATTTCTTCAAGAGACGCACCTCCATCTGCTCACATCCACATGGATGATCATTGCAACGACAGGACGAACGTACAGAGACAACAGACAACACAAGGAAAACGAAAGGGTAAGCTTATGCAATTTAATTTATACGTCAACATATACAATAAACATTTCAATCCACACAAGCACATAGTTCAACATATAACATCATCCGAAATATATACATATATATATACTAGACCGACCGTCCGGACTGTATGAAACTGTGTAGTTACAAGCGTCCTTGCACCCGAGTGATGTAGTAACTGGGATACACTCAACAGCTGCCACTCGAGGTTAGTCCGTTCTTACGTCGCCCATGTTAACTTATGGACTAAGGACCTCCTACCGTTCCCACACATGACATACTCCCTCTACATGAGGATGAGTACTCACGGAACATCAGGATGAACAGCAAGTCTTAACTTATCCACAGTCATACTTTACCAAATTTAATATTCAATATATGTAAGAGTCGTTCCTCCCTGGAACGCTCGTTCAAATTCCATAATCGTATAATCATTCAATATAGTATTCACACTTCAACATCTTATAATTTATCACCATCTTTATCTTCAGTGTTAAAAGTATAAAATAACGAACGTTCATACTTCTGAAGAACGAAGACGAACGCTAAAGATTAGATTTAGAAAGACTCGTTGCCAATCAAAATAAGTCAACACATACTTATAGGAAGAACGTCACTGCTACTCGAATCAGTTGAATGAACCGACTCTTAAAGATATACAATAAATGTTCAGAATAATTTAGGTACAAAGACTCTAGACCGAATCCAAATGGATAAAGATACAACAAGACAATTATTTAATTATACTGAGAACAATTTGTTTAAAGGGATCGACTGCCAGTCAATGACTGAATGCGATAATATACATTTACTAATAATTTGGAAGGACGTTATTTTCGCCCATTTAGAAATCAAAGGTAAGGACGAGCGTTCGGTATAAGACCGAACACTTCTTAGGACGAACGCTAGATATAAGACCGATAATTAATTAGGACGAACGTTTGGTATAAGACCGAGTACTAATGAGGACGAACGCTCAGTATAAGACCGAGCGCTACTAATTTGTAAGTATAAGGGGATAATACTTTATGACTTAATTTTAAAATATATGGTTACCACTAGGCTGAGCCGAACGCTCAACATAGTATTTCACGGAACGCTCGTTCTCGATCAGAACTCTTTCCAAATGAAAGGATTCCTTTTTAAGCAATTGATTAGAAATCGAACGGTATAAGACCATACGATGACGAACGTATTTTATCATAGCAATGATTTCATATTTCAGATTTTCATCTAGTTCAATTATCAATTTTCAACATATCAGTTCATACTTTATACTTCATATAAATATCAATTTCCAAACTTTATATGATTCACATTAATCATTCATACCTCAAAGTGATAACTCATCTCATATTCATACGTATCAACCATAAACATACATTTCAACCAACATATACTCTATTCATCCAGTACAATAACGTTCGTTCATGCATACTCAATCAGCATACATTTCATACATTCAGTTCATATCATGCTTGCATACAACATACAAGTATTAATTAAATTACTAAGCTTCCCTTACCTGGATAGCAGTAGTGAACGTCCTAAGAGTATGACTTTGACTTTGCCCAACTATGGCTTTCTACCCTCCACGATCTTTCTTACGCTCTTCAACTAAGTCTAACCAAAGAAAACTCAGAGAACTCAGTTTATACCCTTGCATGCAACTGAATCTTAGTTTGCATGTAACCCAGAAATTAGCGTCCAGAGTCGAGCGACTTACCGGTTACAGAACTTGGATCTATTCGGTTCAGATTGAAGCTCACGGCGCAGGGAACGTTCCTACGGTTCTGAATGTTGAACGGAGAAGAAATGGTGAGTAACAGTAGAGAGAAGTTGAAGGATTTCTAGAGAGAAGGTGGAGAAAATGAAAAGTTGAGTTCTGAGGAAGAAGAAGAGTGCGTGCAGGGTAGTGGAAGGGTTTTTCAGAAATCAGTTTTGTTCAACCCACGTCCAAACGGACGAGCGTCTCCCCTGCCGACACCTGCACCCCCACTACTGACTTCAGAAGCTTCTATTGTGACAAGTGGCGCTCATGCATGGAGTGCAGAGTGGGTTTTAATGGTTCTGTGCAAGTGATGTGGGGTGCATTAATTGTGATTTGCAGTGTTAATTTTTCAGGGTCTTACAGTTATCATCTTTTAATAGACAATTTTTT
This sequence comes from Vigna angularis, assembly GCF_016808095.1. NCBI lineage: Eukaryota > Viridiplantae > Streptophyta > Magnoliopsida > Fabales > Fabaceae > Vigna > Vigna angularis. The sequence continues at coordinate 44,455,400 of NC_068971.1, forward strand.
TTTAGTATAAAAAAACTTCATCTATATACTTCAGATCCTATATGCAAACAAATACTGAATTATAACGCTTTCAACAGAAAAAAATATATATTTAATTTTAATTAATTATATCACAAATTCGAATATTATTTTTAAAAAAATCATGGAGCTAAATGATTTATTGATAGTTTAAAAAAACTAATTTTTAAATCAATATGCTAAAGTTATATTGTTAATAGTTTCATAATACATTTATTTTATTAAATAAACATATGTTTTGTTAATAGCTTTAATATAAATTAAATATCGTAAGTAATAAAATTAGTAATTTAATAGTGGTTACAATTAAAAAAGTCATTGATCTCGATTAATATAAAAAAGTTTACAGTTGTTTGAATTTTTTTTATATAAAATTGTATCATTCTGAAAATTCTTACAAAGTATATATATATATATATATATATATATATATATATATATATATATATATATATATATATATATATATATATATATATATATATATATATATATATATATTTATATATATAAAAATAATGGTATATATACGGAAGTATTTAGGATATTCCTACTAATTATATAAAATAAGTGTTTCGCCTTATACCTCTATTCTTTCATCTGTTTTACCAAAATTACAAATATGATTTTTAATCTTTTATTAATTTTTTTTTCTCTTTTCTCTTATTTTTTATTTTCTCTCTATCGACTTTAGAAAATTTATAAATTCTTAATCTTATTAAGAGTTTATTGTCTTTCTAAAGTCGATTAAAAAAAAAACATATTTCAAACCTTAAATTGTTGAATTCTGTTTTGGAAAACCGATTAAGAAATAAAGATACACTGAGTGAAGAAGAAAAAAAGTAAAAAGAAAAAAATTAATTTAATAAAACATTAAAAATTATATTTATAATTTTGAAGTGGAGAAGAAAGAAGTGAGATTGAATGAAACAACCATGTAAAATAAATATTTAAAATTACAAAATTTCCTATGATACTACATTTAAGAATCTCTTGAATCTCTCTACGCGTTTTCAAAAAAAACCCAGAAAATGCACGATTCTGAATCCTCAATGTTTAAAAAATAATTTTCCTTAAAATATAAAAAATAATTATCATGTTATTTTTAAAATTGGGTTATAAGTGGTTGGTAGAGTCTGAAAATATTATTATATTTTTTTGTGTGTCTTTGTCTAATTAAGAACCATGTTAATATATCTTAAAATTAATTAAAATTGGTTGACTTCTATACAAATATAAATAATTATATTTAACATAAAAATTCTCTCTCTCCCTCTCTCTATATATAATTTAATAATTTTAATCAAGTTCACTCAACAATAAAAGAGTGTTTAATATTTCATTAGAACTAAAAGTCTTTTCAAACCTTATTAGGTTAATTCCCTATTGATTTTAATTTATTACATATAAGCTAGTACTTACAAATAAAGTGGCATGAAGCAATTCTTTCACCAAACATACAGCAGTGACCAAAATCAAACAACCTAACACTTTTTTTCTCTGACATCCATAACTAGCATAACAAAGTAAAATCGCGTGAATATACATGTATTACAAAGATATACATAGCAATATGAGCAAAAATTAAGCTAATATATATACTATATATATTTTCAAACAGCTATTATTATACAAATTTTTTATTAAAAAAAATATAAAAAATATATGAGAGACCATATCATAATTTAAATTTCATGTAACAAGAAAAAGACATATTCCTGGACTATTGATTATTTAGAATAGGTATACCCTTTATAACTATTTTAAATGACACAAATAAATAATATTAATATAGTCTGTATTTCCTTTTGTTAAAACGTTTATACTTATAAAAAATTTACGAACTTTTAGTCCATATATAATTTTTTTAAAAAGAAGAAAACACATTTGATAAAAGAATATTTTAGAACATATAATTGACTGCAATTTATATACCTCTCAGATAAACATATTTACACATACCAATGATTTTGGATCATGTGTATGCCTGACTTGATTATATAGTTGACTGTCTTGTGCCACACTGATGCAGTTGTGATTAATTTGTAGAGAAAGAAACGTTTAGGTCAACAGCACATGAACTAACTGTTTAGCAAATAATGAATCATTTAATATTTAATATGATGACAGATATAGATGGAATTATAAATTATTGAAAGATAAGATAGAAATAATCCTACACTTGGTTAAAATGGGATTGGAATTAGTTAAATTAAGCTGCAGTGGTTGAAGTAAAAGAAAGTAAGAAGGAAAAGCTAATAATAAAAGGTGGTGAAAGTTTGGAAAATGTGTGTGGTTCCAGGCTTGCAAACCAATCCTCCAGAAAGGAATCGTTGCCAAAAAGTAACGGGTTTGCTTCAAAGCCAACCGAATCTCACTCGTTTCCTAGCCTCCTCATGCTTAACATTGCATCTTTTCTCTCTCTCTTTCTCTCTTTCTTTCAACACTTCACATCTGTAATATAAGACTTCCAAGTTTGGAAACGCAACTCTGGCAAAGCCAAAACACGTTACTATAGCTATCATAGGTACCCTTTTCCCTCTACTTCAAACCATTCTAAATATTAACTCCCACTCTCTTCATTGCGCTTCTTCCATTCTCTCTCTCTCTCTCTCTCAACAACATCATCTTCTTCATCACCATGCAAATGCAAGAGGAACACATGCAAATCATCAAGGGCAAGCGCACAAAGCGTCAGAGGCTTCCGTCCCCACTTAGGTTAACCATGTCAACATGTTCCACCGCAGACAACTCCGCAGCTTTTGAGCCTCCGACAACCTCAAATGAATTAAGGAACGAAGAGGATGAAGACTTGGCCAATTGTTTGATTCTCTTGGCTCGAGGCCATAGCACTCCAAAACCCTCACACGGCAAAGAATCCGGGCTATATGTTTACGAGTGCAAGACTTGTAACCGATGCTTCCCTTCGTTTCAAGCCCTCGGTGGCCACAGAGCCAGCCACAAGAGATTTTCCAAGGCTGGTGCAGAAGAAAAGCAAGTTACTACTTTTGGGGATAATATTAGTAAAAATAATCATGATGATTATTGTCTCACCTTACAATTATCAACGGTTTTGTATAATAGTAGCAACAGCACTAGGAGTAGCACCGTTAATGCTAAATCTAAGGTTCATGAGTGTTCCATATGTGGGGCAGAGTTCTCGTCTGGGCAAGCCTTGGGAGGGCACATGAGAAGGCACAGAAATTTTCTGAGTTCACCTTCGAGTGGGGCAATTGCATATGCTGGTGATAGAATCCCCGAAATTCCAGAAATCAAGAAACAGAAAGATGTTTTGAACTTGGACTTGAATCTTCCGGCACCTGAGGATGATCACCACAGAGAATCCAACTTGCTTCCTTTTCAGTCCAAAGAAAAAGTCATTGTATTCTCTGCAACTTCTTTGGTGGATTGCCATTACTAAAAGCTCAACTCTGTCTTCACTGTTAACCTTCATTATTGCTTTTTCTTCTTCTTACGTTTAGCCATGTAACAACCAATTGTTCATTCTTTACATTCATTCTATGGTATGTTCACTATTAAATTTGAATTTATTCTGTTAGTGGGGTTTCGGTATTGCCAATTTCTTGAATTCTTGTATTTTAATTATCGTTCCATTTTTTGGTTTTTGATATATAGTTCGTATGATGGTTCCTTTTTCTATTTCACATATTCCACCGTCATGCACGTGAGAAAATTGAGAGAGAAAGTGGGTGAAAAATTAAAGCAGAGAAGAATAAAGCTGCAGGTATGAATGGGTGAAAGATAAGTTGCATCAAACTGATAGCAGAAAACGAAAGACCCAATGGCAAGCAAAGCCATTGGCTAACTTCTTAACTCATGGAACTTTAGTCATCAATAGTAATTAATGAATGAAGTTGTTTCAGGGAACAGAGTTTATATAAGTTAGTTAATTAAATAAATGTTTACTCTTTTGTGTTGTTTCATGTTTCTGCAATCAATGCTTCAGTTAAGGATATATTTCAACAAGGTTTTTTTTTTCTTCTATATCTCGAATGAAGTGTTTACGAAATTGATAAAATTGATTTTGATTCTTGATTTTGAAAGGGAATGATTTAAGTTTAAATATTGTCATTATAAAACAAAATAATAGCTAAAGTTAGTATAGGATTTTTTTTTTTCTGATGTGAAAATTATTGAACATTGGTAAAAAATATATGTTGATTACTTTTATTAAATTAAAATTATATCGATCACAGTTCACACACAAAGAATTTATAATCATAATAAAAACTTCAATAAAGGATTGTGTTTTATAGAATTCAAGTATTTTTTAATCCTTCTAACATAAATAAGATTTGATTTTGACATCTATACAAATTTATTTGCTTTTCATCTATAAATTAAAATTTCACTTATTTTATTCTGTTGTATAATATGGCATTGGTTAATGTTTATGTGTTGAATAAAATGTGAAGTCAACATTACATACGTGAACATATGTTAGTATTGTAATATAATGACAATATGCGATGTCTGAAAAAAAAGGTTTTGAATTTTGTAAATTAAATATTATTTATTTATCTTAAAATGAATATTAGGCTCTAATTAAAAGTATAGCTTTGAAGATGAAATTCAAAGAAAATATTGTTATAACAAGAAATACAGCCAAAATTTACACATTTTATAAAGATTAAAAATAATGCTTTTAAATTTTATGGGAATAAAAAACAAAGAAATTTTTTATGAGAACGAAAATAAAAACTTCTTAATTTTATAGAAACTAAAATCGTATTTAAGTCATTTCAAAACAATAATTAATTATATGACAGTCTGCATACATGACTAAGTTTTATCACTTCTCCTCTCAGTTTCATAAAAAATAACTATAGTTTCTTTCTACGTTTGGATCATCAAAAAATAATTTTGCTAATTGAAGAACTATAATATTATCAACAAGTGATAAAAAAAAGGGTTTAGGTACCTACCTACATATAAAATATGAATTGTTAATATATTTACTTAAGAGCACTTCAATAAAAATTGTTATTCTACAAAAGAAAAGGAGAAGTTATATAAGAAACTCTTCTATCTTAATAAATTTATATTTATGAGATTTATATCAAAATAGTGTTTTTATTGACAAGCAATTCGTATTTGAAATTAATATAATAACTTTTGGTTGGTGGATAGATTGACAGCATTTCTATTGGATGTTGACATACAAACACCCCATTTTCTTTTCAACATTTATCCAATATTAGTAAAATAGTATTTTTTTTATTTTAATATATAAATAATTCAGAATAAATCAACTAGAAAAGTGAAAAAAAAAATCTTTGTATTAGGTGTTGGAGAGAGGTATAAAAATTAAGAAGTGTACATCAAATGGGAGGCATTTCCTTATTGGAGAATGAATTCATAACATTAAAAGTGGTGTTGCTTCGAACGTCAATGTCAACACATCAAAACATGCATTCACATACTCATGCACATGATTTATATTAGTTACATGTTACCAATGTTGACTTAAATTCATTTAAATATAAATCAACTTTATCCTTTTAAAATAGAACAAATAATTTGGTTTATTTTCAAAATTTAGTTTGAAGTCTACTTGCTTCTCTCTTAAGTTTATATTTATCATTTTCTCCTTTTACTTTTAAGCCTTTTTTTTAGCATGTTATGAATAAGCATCTATTGAGCAACTTGATCAATCATTCATAACAGTTTGATATAACTTCAGTACAATTTAGACTAACACAGTGTTCGTATTTTGTGAATTTTTAGATGTTTTACTTTTCTTTTCTTATCTAAAGCAATTGATGCTGTGAAATTCCTTTAATAGTTACAACAGTTGAGAGATAAATAGGAATTTGTAATATACCGTAATTCATTTCTATTAGTAGAAAATTAAATACAAATTTAATTCATTCGAAGGTGTACTAAAATTTTAAAATATAAGAACGGAAATAAAAATAAATAAGGAAAGAATAAAGTGTAAAATGAGCATTAGACCAAAGATCAATAGAACCTTTCCGTCGTATAAGTATCTGCATTAGACATAGAAGCGTGCAGAATATAAACACATAAAATACTGTTTCTTGATAAAAAAAAATACAGATATTGTCTATGATTTCAATTCAAGTTAATTTGATTCAAGCTGAAAATGGAATACATGAGCTTAAACGAGAAAAGAACTGTAAGTGGGGCAGCTTGTATTCTTTGACTAAGCCATCTATATAATTTGTATAGGTTTGCAAATTTACAAGTGTTAAAGTTTATGAAACATGAGTTTTCGAGAAGAAGATCACTTGTAAAACATAATATCAATGACATACGAGTCCAATTCACGTAAAAGAGATTAATATTTCTTCCTCCTCAATTTTATAAACCCTTTTTATATACTGATCAATTTTCTAATTTTTATTCAAGACTTAAATTAATAATTGAATTCTCAGTCATGTATAGGTTATGTTAAGCAGAGCTTAAAATAGTAGTACTTTTGAGGAGCCAGATTCTGGTTTTAGATTACTTTGGTTTGCGTTTAAACGAAGTTAACCAAATTGCTGGATAATAGAGAATTTCATGAAACTGCAGTTGTAGAATCAGGATTGACTTGGGACTAATGAGCAAATCAAATGATAGTGATTGAAAGGAAAGCAAATTTACAGAAGCTAACAGGTGCCACTGTTGCCAATTTCCCCACTCCAGTAATACAAATAATTAAACAATCAAAAGACAATGGAAGTAAGAAACTAAGGAGGAAGCTTACATATACAAGATTTGTCCAAGATGTGCTAGTTAAGACCAATGTCCACTCCACAACGTATTGTTTTTAAGAGCAACAACCACTATTTTGGGACGCTTGGGGCTCTTGCTTCTGTTTTAAAACACTCCTTTTAACTGCTGTTGATCCTTCTTCCAAAAGACTGGGAGCTTCCATTATCTACAAAACGGTCCCACATTCACTCATACAAAATATCATCCCTTCCAAGTAATAATTAGTTTAGTTACTTCTTATAACCAAACACTTCATTTCTTGAACAAGACAGAAACAGCATTGAAGCAAACTTGTAATACTGTACCTTTAGAGCAAGTTCCTCAAAGCACTGCTCCACATTTTCCCTAGTTTTAGCACTACATTCAAGAAGCAAACACCCCAATTCTTTGGCAAGGGCTAAACCCTCTTCTCTGCTCACAGTCCTTTCAGTATCCTAGAAATTGAGAAACAGATGACAGAAATTAATGAACTTAAAAGGGAACAGTTTCGCCAGTCATGTCAAAATCTTAGACGATTCATCCAAGGAATCCTATGCAGTTGGGGGCCTATTTTTCTTTCATGAATTTAAGGATGTTATGATCTTAACCAATGCCATATGCATAGGGAAACGACGTTGATGCGAGACAATGTCATAGTATTAGCTCACTAATCTCCATATGGCTCTTCAACAGTCTCAGAGGGTCCACTAAATTGTTAATCACAGGCTTATGCAGATATTCACTAAATTCACTGAATTGGCATTGAGTTCATAAAGAAATGCTACATGGCTATGTAGTGAAAGTGTGGTGACATCAAGAACATCATATGTAAATGGGGCTCTAATGATAATGCACGGATCTAGTTTTCTGATGGATATCATGAGATAGATAATCATGAGTTAGTGCCAGAATAGTATGGAGCAGTGGAGTGAGAATCATGTATGCATGTCGAATTGTATCTACCATAAGTAAGTTGGATTGGACATGGTCTTAATTTGCTTCAAAAGGACAGACAAAACTTGAACAGATAAGATTAGAGCATTCATGACAATAGCAAACTCATTTGCTTTTGTCATATATTCGGGCCCTATATTTGAGCACGGAACTTACTCTATCAACTTTGTTTCCAACTAGCATCTTCACGCAATCCTGATTAGTTGAGTAGAGTTTCACTTCCTTAGACCACACTTCTGATAGGTTTGTAAAGGTTTCTCTCCTTGTCACATCATAAACTAGAAGTGAAGAAAACGAAGCACTCTATAAATAGAAATCATTAGAGTTTCAAGAATTTTAACTAGCAAATGGTCAAACACATACTTTGTCCACTTTAAATACACAAAATTATGGTTTCAGAAGGTCACCTTAAGACCCAAGAAAATACATTTGAGAAATTCTTCTTACTAAAAAAGGAACATGAAAGACAAGGGCAAGAATCATGTTACTACTAAAAAAGATAAAACAACTGGGGATGTCATTAAGAAAGGCCTATTTTCCCTAGATGCAAATGTAAAACTTATCTAACGATTGATAAAAATAACATCAGAATTCATTTACTGTGAAGTATAAACATGTAATAAAAAACATAGAGCATACCCTGAAACCAAGGTTCGAAATAAATGTCATAATACCTTGCAATTGCTTCATTTTAGTCCATCTTTACCAGACATCACTCGTAAATAAAAAAGTATCCAGAGTGTATATCGAAGCATAATGTTAACACAGAGTTCAATAGTAGTTGAAAAGATAAATTTTTCCCTAAAGATATTCTAGAAAATTCTCTCACGTGGATGAATCTAATAATCCTACATTTTTGTAGTTATGTGCATTAATAAATTGAGCATACCGAGAATGATTCCTTGTGCTTTTCTATAGTAAGAACTGGTTAGAGTCCTGAACCTTTCCTGCCCAGCTGCAATAGATGTGAATGTTATTTTAACTCAATAGATCACTTAAGTTGGTCATTTTGGGCAACAAATAACCAAAACACTACGAAAGGCATTTCATTCTATCTGTTCTAATCAAAAGCTGCTTGCATTGACAAACGGTCTAATTTCAAGAACTGAAAGCACAAGATTTGACTCTATCATTACCAGTATCCCAAATCGTTAATTTCAGTCTCTTGCCACCTACTGTGAGCGTTTTGATCTTAAAATCAACACCTGCATATCATAGGAACGACATTAGATCATATCAAAAGACAAACAACTCGTGACCGAGGCAAGAAGACGAATTAAATTGCTAGTTAATTCAAGTAGCAAAAGAACCAGAAGCAGTTAAATCCTACACAAGTAACAGGCAGAGACAATAACCGAAGACCAACAGATTCAATCACGAAAACATAGGAAAATACAGAATAACTGATCGGAATTGGATGAGTCCGAAATGCAAAGCAGCTTTTAAACCGAAAAACCATTTGAAAAAAGAAATCACAAACTCAACAGTGTTACTGTAAACAATAGATCGACAAGTATGCGGTATCATTTGGTTGCAAACAATGTGTCAGAAGTGTGACACCTAAATCCCAAGCATGCAAAGGTTAAAAATAGAAACTTGAAGGGTCGAATGTAATGTAATGAATGAATTACCAATGGTGGGGGTAAGATCTTCAACAGAACTTGAAATGAAGCTGACAAGTAGGCTACTTTTTCCCACCCCAGAATCTCCGATCAACAAGATCTTGAAAGAGAGATCAAAGCCACTGCTCTGACCGGAGGATGAACTCATTCTTTCCACCTCTGATGAATGGGTTACGTGTGGCTCAAAAAGTACAGTGAAAGAGCAAAAGAAAGTGGAAAGAAAGAGAGATAGAGAGAGAAAAGGCTAAGGAGGTTGAGGGTAGGCAAGGCTACGCTGTAAGGAAGAGCAATGGGGTAACACCTTTGATTTATTTGGTGTGTAAAGAGAGAGAGAAGGTAAGAAAGAAGATAAAAGAAAAGGAAAAACGGCCACGCTTTGGCTCAGTTCAGGCACAACCACCTATCCTAAGCTCACACACACCCCACACCAGCGTATTTATTCTTTCCTTTTCTCTCTCGTGATACGTGTGTGTGATGTAGTTGTTTGTAGAAGTGTATCATATAATATTGAGTTCCCAACTTCATGCCATGCCCACGTGCAAACCATTGATTGGTGTGGTTTAATCTCAAACAGATGCTGCTATTCAAATACCATTCATAATCATTCCTCGGAAGCCATTTTCAACTGCGCCATTTTTGGTTTTATTATTGTTTTTCATTCCTCCTTTCATCTCAAAACCAACGACGTCACGCTCCTTTTCCCCTTGTTTTTACATGCCTGAAAATCACCTTTTGCGACCATTATTGTTGCCTTTCGTTCTTCTTGAAATTCAAATTTTAACGGCACTGTAAAACTTGTACATAAATCTATGCACTATTATAACTTGGTTGTAGATTTCCCCCACACATTCCACAATCTATCATTATCTTGTTTCTTTCTCTTTTTAATGCAGGCGTGCTCGTCCCATCTGGCAAATCTGCAAGCTCGGTATTTTATAACTTAGATTCATATCTACTTGTGTTTCTGCACCAACTAATAAATTGTTGGCTTTTTATGTTAAATATGTGATTTTTAAATTTGTACCAACAACATTAAACGCGAACAAAAACATGTTATAAAAGATGGGACTTGTCATTTCCACCGAATGTACAGATCAACTTGTCTGGAGCTGTTTAAGCTTAAACAGTGATGGAGTTCAAACCGTGGGATACTTATAACTTATGGAGTGTAAAAGAAGCATTTTTTAGCAATGCTGCTTCAGCTTTATCACACAAATTTTCCTCAAACCCATCAATTTTAAATATTAGCTCATCCAAACATTAATACTAAAATCTTTCAATTTTCAAAAAAAAAAATCTACTAATTTTGTTATTTAGTGGCTCAACATTGCTTAACTAATTTTAGAATATATGTGTGAAACGCATACAATTTATTTAAAAAAAAAAAATACATTATTTTAGATACAGGATGAGAATATTCACAAAACATTTTTTTCATATTTTTTTAGGTTATCCTTCTAGACGAAGTTTTTTTTGTCCAAATTTTATATTTAAGGTAGTGATTAATCTAATCAAGTATTCTTAAATTCGTAATAATGCAACCATCTACTTTATTATCTTTGATATATATTTATAGGTTTCGATATAGACTTATGATTAATGAACTTCTAATCACGGTCTATTAACTAGTAAATAGCGTTTACCAATAATTTTGATTGAATGATGTTTAATTATATTCGTTATTCGGATTGGTCAGTCCTTCGGTGATCTTGATCGTACACACCTTTTGCACCTGACATACATGTTTTTTTTTCATTTTTAAATATTTACAATTCTTTTATAAATGTGATCCTAAGCACTTAAAGCAAATAAATTTTCATGGATATAAACTACTAATGAAAAAAATAATTTAATTGATCTTGATTTTTTAGTAATGATCATTACAAAGACTTATAAATATAAAAAATTGTGATCTTTAACATTTAAAATTTAAAAGGCAAACCAAAATAAGTAGGTATCAAATCATTCTTACCACGTGTTATTTTTTTTACTTTAATTTCTAATTATCTATCATCGGATTATCTTTACATTTAGAATATAATTAACATCATATTCAACCTTAAATCTTAAACCAACAGTTTTGTAAGTTTTATTTATTTATTTATATAACCTTTATCTTACTAGTATCTACACATTGTGTGACTTTCTATTTTTTTTAAATTTTCAATAATTTCTCTTTTAGATTGGATTTCTATTATATTGGTATACTTATCTCAAATCAAAATATTTTTTTAACAATTAGTACTTAAGTGATTATATTTATTTGATAATGGAACTTATTTCTTAAAATATAATATTTTTTTATATGAAAAATCCATAAATTTAAGATAGTTATTTTTTGTTTTACATATTGTCATTCTACCCTAACCATTCTTAGACATATATTTTTGTTCTCATGAGAGAATGTGATAAAAAAAAATCCTTTTTCAATTAAAGTTAGAATAATCTTCTTTAAGTTGATTCAATACATCAAGTTTAGCGTCCACATAGATCTAGTTAGAAAAAATTTCAATTATGACTCTAATACCATATTAGAAAGTAGTTTTAAGCCTAACTCAACCCCACAAAACCGGCTTGTATGATGAGGTTTGCACCCCACTTATATATTATAATTTGGTCTTATCTTTAGTCGATGTGTGATTTCTAAAATAAACCATGTATTGCAATCTAAATTACGTGGAATAATTTCTTTTGATTAAAGTTTGATTTTTAACTTGGTAATTTTTTTTTTGAAGAAATTGAAAATATAATTACAAATTGTGAAGGTTAAAAGATAATATAATATAAATGTTCCAAGATTTAAAAAAAAACACTACCCAAGTCGTAATATTATACCCTAATTCATAATAAATATAAGTAAACCAATATTGTATTGCCTATCAAGACTTCAATTCAACTTATTTAACCAAAGTCATCAAAATAAAAAACGATCTAAGTTAATACAAATCTCGTCATATGTTATGATGATTTCTTTTCAATGTAAATTATATTGAAATTATCACACACATGCTCGATTTTAGTATTGCAAAAATTTAGTCACACTTCACTATTTTAGTTAATTTAATTAAATGTAATTTATGTTAATAATTTATTAAAACGACTTCAGTTCAATAATCAAACTCGTTAAGGAACTTCTTCCAAATAAGTTCGTCCTTAGTAAGCACGACCCTTCAAATAATTTTTAAAAAAGTAACTCAGATGTTTAATGTTATAATAAAATTTGATCGGTTCTATAAAAAAGCCGATGACTTCTTGACAATGTGTCTCTACTTATATCACATTATTTAAGTTTCCCCATATGAGTGAAACGACTTCATTTAATGTTGGCAGGTTGTATGTCCTTCATTATTTATTCTACATTCGTACAATTTCAAACCATAATTTGAATTTACATTGTTTTGGAACTCTCATCATTTAAAGATTGTACTATAGCACATGATTTTCATCAATCATTCTTTTCAAATCTAAACACAATTATTTATCTAAGTTATTTGTCCTTTACCTGATCTACAAAAAAAATTAAAAAAATTCAATGATAGTTTAGTTGGTATATTTTTTTAAATTTAAAATATTTAACATATAAGAAAAAATTGCTTAAAATAATTTATTCTGTTGGAACTCTCATTTTCAGCGTTACATATATAAAGTTGGAAAATTTTATGTGTAATGGAATTAGATTCTACTTTGCCTCCAATAAAATAAATGAAAACATGTTGCAGATGTTTCATTGATCTTAAATCCTGTAGATACAATAAATAATATATTCATTAAAGAAGAGGAGATTTTTGTGAAAAGGAAGTTGAATTTTCCCTTTCATACAACAGTTTGAGAATTCAGGATTTGTTCAATCTTTCTACTCACCACGTTATATTGCTTGACAAGAAAAACGTACCAATATTAAATCTCTAATCCAACTATTGTACATAAAATAAATTATTAGATTGCAATACTATCTTTATTACATAATAACTCTTAATTTTTTTTTTCTTACAGTAACCATGTGATTTTTTACAAAGTTGACTCAATTTCTAATAGGTGGGATATTGTTTTAAGAGCTTAGAACTCATATACTTCTATTTATACTACTAAAAGTATTTTTGGTAATATCAATAAACTAATTATTAACTTATTTAATTAGCCTAAACCTAATTAAACCAGACTCTAAAGTGTAACAATAACAAAACATAAATTACAAAAATAAAAAATTATGGGTTTCTATCTTAATTACTTTCAATATTGTTCTTTGAGTGATTTTTAAAATATTCAATCTCATCATATAATAACAGGAAAATTGACCACTTTTAAAGAGGTGTGAGATTTTTAACATAAAAAGTTCAATCTCATCTTTGTTATTTTTACTTAATATAGGATTTTCAATTCATAACTTTCCGATATTTTTTTACTTCCTTGAATATAAAAATAATCAATTTCGAAGGTTGTCTAAGTTAATTTTGTTTCACCTATATAAGCGTCACCTGGTAAAAAAAATCGCTTATAAAGAATGTAACTGAGTCCTTACAAATAAAAATGGTCCCAAATTCATTTATCATATCAACATCTGAATCCTTAAATGTAACATAACTCACCTATGTAATATGCATCTTACGATTCTTTTTCAACTTTAAAATTTCGATCAATGTCCATGATTACTTCATACTTTTGATCCTTTCCTTTTCCCCTTTTTAACATGTGCATATAGTCAATGCAGATAACAAAAGAATGTTTAAGAAGAATATTGGAAAATAATATATTTATATACTTGTGACAAAATATATTAAAAGTTACCCAATTATTTTGAAATCTGGTGTCTCCATATTTCAAGAAATCACTTTTTGAACAAATTTAAGGTAAATTAAGATTGATGAAACTAGGTTTGAAGACAGGCATGAAAATGGTAATAGAAAAGGAATTGAATTGTGGTAAGTAGGTAGTGAATTGAGATGAGGGTATTGGTTTGTTGATAGAGGAAAGGGAAACAAGTTTGTCCATGGATTTGGATGTTCAGGTGTGCCTTTTTTATTCCTCAGGTAAAGGAAAGAAAGGAAAGAGATGACATGAGAGGTGGAGTGTCACTATCAAAATGGGGTGGCACCAATATCAATGGCCCATATCATGTCACCAACAAACTTCCATTCTTGACATTGGTTAAGAGGTCCATTTTCTTCCTTCATTACATATTTTAACCTAAAAATCACACTTTCTATCTTCATCACCACCTCTGCTTTTTGAATCAGCATTTATCACTCATTTTATTTTCAATCAAGATGTCATCTCACACTTTTTTCTGCGATTATTGTATATCTCACTTTATTGGATAATGTTAATGTCACTTTTGTGATCTTGATTTTGTTTTTAAATTTAGTGTTTGAAACTGTTTCTGCCAATTTTTTGTTAAATGGATAATTTTCATAAAATATAGGATAATCACTGCACTGATATATATTAAATTTATGTAATCTACATTATACAGAAATTAGGGATTCCTCGAGCAAAGATAAGCATTCTGTTGTTTGATTGGAAATCAAAGTTTCAAGAACAGAGTTGTACAGAATATGAATCTATTCAGCACAATACAGTATATGATTGGAAATCAAATATGAATATTTGACGGAAGGGAATTTGGCATACAACAACTATAGTTCCTGACACAATAACAACTTATATATTTGATGCTCGTCATGCTCATTCTAGAATGAAATAAAACTAAGAACTGCTTATTTAAGTTATATGATAGGTGACCTGTTATGTTTTTAGATCGAATGAATTGTTCTTTAGTTTATCTGAGTCTTAGAGATTCTCTGCTTCTCACTGCAGACAGATACATCTTCTGTTCTAAAGGAGTCAAATGAATACATAGGATTCCTTCATAAACAAGTTAAGGTTTGGCCATTCTTGCTACATTATGCTGAAACTATCACTGTTAATATTCTAGTAATTGGTTTCATATATCGCAAACATACAAACTTGGACCTAGAAAGACATAACAGATTCTAAATCATGTTTGACAAGACCTTTTTTTTCTCTTCCTTTTTTGACAGCTGCTCAGTGCTGCATGCCTTGAAACTTCAGCAGCAGCCAAGAAGCAGGTAAGCATAATATGATATGATTGATTATAAACACATATGTCTTGTTTTGCAATGGTTTAAATTAGTTGATGCCATTGACGAGAAACGCACATGCCTTACTGTGAAATGGTTAAATTATACTCTTGATACAGGTGATAGCAGAAAATCCACCTATCTGGAAATGAAAGGATGGATGAATATGGAGCTCTGTGGTCTGCTTCATTTCCTTGACAGGAGCTTCAAAGCTTGATTTCTGATCAATGGAAAGAAATGGGGCAGGGTAGAGATATGTCTACTGATTTCAGGTTATATATGGTTAATATGATTTTACTGAAATGAGAATTATATACATAAAATTGGCTCCTTTAATTTGTGTCTGTGAGATAAGATAACCATGGACCTAGGCACGTATATAGCACCAGATTCTGAACCTAACCATTGCATCAAAATGCAGGAACTATTAAAATGCTGAGATCAACACCAGATCCACCTAAAGAATCTGAAAGGAGAATTGTGTGATTGCTTTATTGAAAACAACACATGTCACGTAGTAGAGATGTAAAAATCTCTTTACCTTATCCTGAATGTTCTTAAGTAATTTATGCTTTGCTATATTTTTTGACACAGATAGTTGTTTATATATTTAATCTATAGTTTCCTTATAGTCGCAGATATGAGAAGAAATTCATTGTGGACTTTGAATTTTGAAATTGCTTTAATTATGATAGATAACGGATGAAATAACTTTAAAGACAAATGATTAAGTTATATAGGTGTGATTGGCATTATCCCTAGCAAATTGCATTAATTCATTAAGATTTCTTGTATTAGCATACATACTTGTAAAAGAAAAACAAATAAAACTTATCAAATAACGGACCTTTAGAAATAATAATCTTCTTAACATAAAGTATATTTTAGATTTATCTTCTTTAAATTGAACAAAAAAAAAGATTATATCCACATTGTTTAAGAATTGGTTAAAATTATTGAATACTTTAAGTATAACAAGTTTTTATGTATATTTACTGAGATACTCTTTATTCACTAAATTTCTACTATCACCGTCATGCCCAATGGTCACCTACAATAGAAATTCTGGAGCAATCCACACTCTCTAAACAAATTAAGTGGATAAATATAACCCCAAAATCTCAATTATCCACCTGCCATTGGATTTGGTGGAAACACTTTTTGAATAAACTCCAGGAAACGACGAGAGTAGAATGTAGGGTCCACAGCTGAGATAGACAATGAATCAAACTGAAGAGATTTATAAGCATGTTCAATCTTCTTGGTCATGTTATAGTCCTGCAATATATCAATGATACCCAGGTACAGCACCACATCGTAGACCTCCTGGAACTTTGGTTTTTCTTGTTTATCCGAAATCTGCTCTGCCCTTGAAGGCATGTTCACACCAAGCTGGATTTGGAGTCTGCTTAACAAATTGGAAAGAGAAATATGCAAGTCGGTATTTGCAGTATTGTGGCAATGATACAATTATAGCGTAAAGGAATCATTATAATCATTAAAATCCTGAATAGAACGCCTAGAATTATTAGAATAGTCTACATTATAAGTAATACATGTGATAATTTGAAGAAAATAAATAACCAATTTATCTGTTTTACTGAACCGTTTCGATCACATTCTATCTAGTTTGTGTTAAACTTAGATACAGTCCCAGAGTGTTATTTGTGCTGTTTTCCTATCAGAACTAATCATTCACTTTGATCATCTATAGAATCGTTCAATACAAAATTTTTATTAGATAGATATGTTACTTAGGTGAAATTTGAATTCTGATTAAAAAATAATATCAACACCTAAAGAATTGTATATAAGTTTTGTCCTTTGATCTAACCTGCATATGCTGGGAACAACAGAACTCTCAAACAGTCTAGCTAACCTGAGTTATTTAACCTGAAGATTAAAGGCCAAGGCAAAGTAATTAAGAAACCACACCTTGCTGTACCAGGTAGAAGTAGATCCACCTCCTCATCACCAGCAGATGAAGCCCGCAACCGACTACCCCTCACATGTGAGCCCACAACAACACTGTTATCATCTGCTCCTCTAGGAACTAGAACAAGACCTTGTGGATAGGATGCTTCATCCTCCAGAGGATCTATCAAATCATCGTTAGCATATCACAGTTTTTAAGTTGATCACTTCATTCATGCTTATATATTGCACTAGAAAAAGCAAGAATATAAATCTATAAACTAGACAATCGATTCACCTTCCTCTGCAAGCATTGCTAATCCATCCACACTTCTACTTTGGTTGTATGATATGAGAGGACGCAGATGCTGTGGAGCTCGATAGTGAACACCTAGAAGAAGGCTGTAATCCATAATGTGTTGTGCTTCTAAAAATTTGCTGTCTATTTCAATCTGCCTGCACAAAAGTATGAGTAGGAGGAAGTATTCAGTATTTGCAGTGGATTTAAAAAACGTCTTACATTTTGTATCAGGATGCATGGTTAAGATATATTATGCCAATTAAAAAAAAATTGTATGCATGCTGCCTATATGCATCATAAAAAAATGGACTGCAAAGATCAAACAAAATTTCGACATGAATAGTTACTGTTTTCAATAGCATCATAATTTATTGGAGACAGTCTGCCCACATATATTTACATATTCATAGCTCACAGTATCAAAACATGATCCAAGGGTTTTTGCAGCATATTTCAGACACCAGTACTGTACTAAACAGAAGATACACACGTTTTCTGTTGTTACCTTGTCCAAGAAGAATATCTTATCTTCCTTTTCTTATATGTACGTTATAATAAAGTTTCTTCTTTTTGTCTTATTTTTACACTTGGGTAATCCTTTTTATGGTACTGAAAATTGACCTCTTTCAATAAATATTTTTTACCGTGTATAAGAAACCCAAATGCAAAAGAAAAATCGTTATAACTACAGCTTACTTTAATAAAGACTCCCGCCAAGACGGTTCCAAGTAGAAACAGTAGTTCAGATCCAAATCCTTTAGTGTTGTATTTTCGTCAATTTCTATCTTGTCTGATGATCGTCCAAAGGAAGAACCTTTTAAATCAAATCTCCGATGGATCCTCAGTTCCGTGCAGAACATATTTCCCATTACAACGAAGCGAAACTGCAAAAGGGAAAATTATATCCAAATATTAGACTCCTAGTTCAGGAAATGCATATGAAAAAATTAAAGAAGCGGGATTGATTGACTCAAATATCTGATGTTGTAAATTCACTTTATGATATTTTCATAATTTATATTTCAGATTGCAAGTATTAGGAAACGTGACATTCCTTCTTTATTGATACGGAAAATGACCCATGATCTGAAAAATGCTGCAAGGCAATGTGCACGTTACCTTTTGACCACTTGAAGCCTTAATCCTGTGCAAGCCAAAGAATTTTGTGATAAGTGTATTTTCGTATGTCTTCACATGATGATGATAGTCTGGCAGCATTCTTAGAAGAACCTGCATGCCAAATGTTGAACAAAGGAGTATTTATTATACACTGAAAACAAGTAGATAATAACAAGTGAATACTAAGATAACATTACTAAAATTGTAAGTTGCCTCAGTACGTATTAGCTAAAAGCTTCTTCTTTTACGAGTTGCCTCTGAAAAAGGCTAACATTATTCTACAACTACAACAAAAGCTCAATTGTAAAATCCTAACTCTGGCACAAAATTATTACGGACTCAGCAGGAGAACTAATTAAGCACTCTCTCGTTCCTTAATGGCTGCGAAATTCCATACTAAATTTCTACAAATAAAGTGTTAGCTTCAATTTGTTATGAGTACATTGAATGTACGCAATAGAGTCCACACGAAATATGAGAGATTCACCTGAAACATTTGTAAACGTTATTGAAATACTATAACGCTACCTTCGACCTTCTATTGGTTCTAACTGAAACATTTATAAGAACGCACCTTCACTTCAGACATTCGCAATGTCTTGATCATGAAACGATCATCCTGAGACAGGAAAAAGACACTGCCACTTTTCCCTGGAGAAGATAGTTCCCTCAGAGTATCGTTTCCACAAATGGACATCATGTAGTCGGCAGCGTCAATCTTGAATAATTCTCTCAAATTTCTGTAATAGTTTATACCAAACAAACTCATGGAAGGACTTGTGGAATTTAAGAATGCATATTATGATCAATCAAACACTTAAGTCCCACATTATGATCTTACATTCTTAAATCCTATATTATCTCAGATTTGGAACACGTTTGTTCTTCTGAACATAACGCACAAAACTAAGGATAATAGAAGCACAGTTATGTTTCAAAGGAGACAATTCAATTCAAATTGGAAACGTTTACAGTATGATGGGAGCTAAGTAGGCTAACTATCTCAGAAAGGGTTTTAAAATCTTGCTTAAAGAGACAGATTTACATGCAAACCTAGACGGTTTAACAATTATATTAGCACCACATGAAAGACAGATCATAAAAAAAATCAGGAGTAACTACTGACCTGAACACCATGGGGCAGTAATCTTTCCATTTAAAATCCTCTGATGGATGGGTAGGTGTTAACTGAGAACCTTCTTTAGGAAAATTCATCCAAAAGCTTGCTTTGGTACCAAAATCTGATATTCTTACTTCTCGCGTAGGTATAGGTGTTATCTTGCCCACGGTATACCTAACCAATTGAAGGACATTTACAAGGAAATCCATGGAAAAGCAACCATATTGAAGAATGATGAGACAGTTATGTGAACAACACGAATTTAGTAACTAATAAATTGCGCCATTATGTGTTTTGTAACCATTATTAAAAAATGTGCTTGGTGAATTGCAAGAGGACGAGTCTCTGTTAGTGCTTAGGCCTATCTATGTATTGTGTATTAAGAGAGGTTACTCTCAATGAGGGAGTCTGTCCTTTAATTTTCTTTTGTTGTCTGGGGTCTGTTGTAACTTCTTTTCTGGTTTAATCCAGAATATATAAATTAAACTAATTGGTTTGTGTGTAGTTCTCCAGTCTAACCAAAAACTTCACATGTTAGGAAAATCCATGCAAAGGAAAATGAAGATAGTCTGTTTAGGATAGCATTTTAACTTCAACTTATGTGACTTCAGTTCACAGTTTTCGGCCTCCTGACGTCCTAATCTTAAAATCGGAGTAATAAAACAAAATGAGATGTCTATGTTCCACTGTATAAGCTAATCAATACAAGCGAGAAACTTTGTTGAATGAAAACAGCTTATAATTGTCATGCGATTCTCAAATCTTTATTGGAGCTGCACACTAAAAGAAGTTAGGTATGGGACCTTAATATGATTGACGAATAGAACCATCAACCAGACCTATATAATAATTATGGTTTTATGACTTGGGTATTGCCTTCCAACTTTGGATTCATCTTGAAATGTTAGCATATGTCATGTGCCATAGAATAAAGGCAAAAGCATGCAGAGAATAATTTGAGTGTATTGTAACAAATGATAACAACTGAAGCAGTTTGAGTATGCTACAGGTCAACATAGTGTCTTTACCTTATTCCAAGCTGCAAACAGAGCATTAGATCATAACTCCTGTGACCTTTAATGATTATTTCACCAGGTTTTTTAATCTCTTTGGCAAGCTTTTTTTTAAGTCGCCTTGCCCTTCTAGACATTGATGAAAACATATTATTTAACACAACCTCACTTATCAATACACCTTGCATGTACTCTCGTTCCAAAATTGGGATCATTGTATCAACCTCTTTGTCGCTACTTTCTGGCACAGAATCTGCTAATCCTAATGCTGAATCATATCCAATCACTTTCTCAATCGACACCTCAAGACTCCAACGTCTTTCAAGAGACACATTTCTTCTATTAGACTGTTCCAGATTTAACAGGTTTCCTTTTGCAAGATTATCAGATGAAACATGACTTGACAGCTGGTTTTCTGGTACCTTGACATCTCTCACTTGCGTCTGTTTTCTCAAATCTGGCAATAGCCCTCTTTTTCTCAAGGCACTGAGATAAATTTCTTGCATTGATGGAAGCCGGCTACCTCTTGGGTAAAAGGTTCCTTTGCCATCTTTTAGACCAAATGCCCAAGTCCCAACATAGCTTCCTCCATCACTCCAAGTGTAAACTCCAAATCCATGCATCATGCCATTTAACCAGTTTCCTTCGTACGAGTCCCCATTTATCCAGGTGAGTGTTCCTTTCCCAGACATTATCCCACCTTTCATATTCCCCACATAAACATTTCCATTGGCCCAGGTATACTTGCCAGGGCCCTCTGGTGTTCCTTGCATCCAAGAACCTTCAAAGGTATCTCCATTAGGATAAACTTCATACCCCAAACCATGTTTAAGATTCAACCGCCATCTACCTTTATAGGTCAATTTATCAGAACGAATATATGTCCCCGTGCCATGGATATAGCCACCGGAGAAATCACCTTCATACACTGCTCCAGAAGGCCATCTGATCTTCCCATAACCATTTCTCATCCCTCTCCTCCATTCACCCTCATATACACAACCATCACACCAAACGTATGTCCCATAGCCCTCAGAAACATTGCCATAAAGGGACCCAGAATATGACTCTCCATTAGAAAGTAAGAGTTGCCCAACAGTAAAGCCATCACTTTCACCGTTTGTCAGCGTAGAAGGTTGGTCTAATTCATCAAGCACATCAACAGATTTCGTTCTCTCTGTAAAAGAAAGTGCTCCTCCATTTGAATAATCTGCTATGGCCACGGGGCCAGACATTCATAATTACCAGAAGAAAGATTTCCTTGTAGAATTTCAAGTTTCGCGATTTCTCAGCCTCTCCAAGACAAGAAGGTTTGCATATAGGAATTCCAACCCAAAGATGCACTCTTGAAACTCTTTGTCCTGGAATTGAATATGTTATTACTTAAGGTACAGTATATAATTATACTCAGCGTCTGGATCGACTGAAAAGGTTGCTACAGCTTAACCAATGGTTTCAGATTCGAACACTGGGCATGCAATTTGTATTGCCTGTAGTAGTTTTATGCGACTCGAGTAGACGTGTCTTCCACGAAGGATGCCTGTAGTCTCAAACAAGATAAAAACAGATATGTTATATTCTAGTTATTACAAGGGAAGGAGAAAAAAGAAAGACGGCCGAGAATTCAAGAATCAAAGTCATATTACAGCGTGTGTGAGTGTGAAGAAACAAGTTTAATTCTAAAGCGCAGTAACCAGACACGCTATGTTCTTCACTGAATTTTGCAGACCACAAATTACTAAACAAAAGGACAGACCGCAAAGTACGATCATAATATTAAAATGGAGACAGAAAACAATTAAACAATAGTATCATAAAAAAATTATAAAAAGAACAAGAATTAAATGAAAAAGGTAACAACTTTTTCCGTCATTATGATGAAATTTATCAAAGAAAATAAATGAAGCAATATACAACAGAGAGTAAGTGTTGGGGGAGAGTCAAAGAAAAACAGAAGACTAATAACAACAAAATCTGCAGCAAATGAAGCTTCTTGGTCCTTACATCATTACATGGCTAAATAATACTTGGAATTCCAGTGTTGAGATTTCGTAGGCTTATAAGGATAGGTTCCGTAGCTTTGAATACAGAAAGAACGGCCAAATATAATACACAAGCAAGTTGCAGAAGAAATTGGAAAGCGAAGATAACAAAGTTTGTGAGATACGACATTAGTGAATAAGAAGTTGACATCCATTAACACAAGGGAAGAAGTGTGAGAGAAGTTTACCGGAGAATTGTGAGCAGTGATGAAACAGTGTTGTTGCCGGAGAATGCAAAAGAACAAGAGAAGAATTCTGTTCAAATGGAAGATTATATACTTCTTCTAAAATTCTCAAAATTGAATGAGTTCATTTTTCAAAATAGCTTTTTAATGACAATTCAGAACATAAGTTAGGTCAATTGATCCAAATCAAGTTATGGGTCGGCTAACTTACAATAGCGGATTAATATGAGCACATCAACGCATTAAAAAAGTAAAAATGATTTGGTTTTCCATTTATTATTTTAAATGATTGTCATTATTAGATGTAACGATTGGTCAGGAAACTATAGTTAGCATTGATTAGCAATATAAATATTTCATAATGTAAAGTTTGAATAATTTGTTAGACGATCCTTCCAATGAAGTAAGATTGAGAAATTCAATGGCCACACATACTTACATCAGAGACAATAACATTACATCGTGCCTCATTTGTAAAAGAAAGCGCCACCTACTAACACCAACAAATGTCACCTATCATTGTAATAACACTGTCACGATAAATTTGATGAAAAATATTATTATAAAAAAATTAAAACCAACTATATATTAAGGTTCAGTAATTAAAAAATAATAATAAATAAAAGTCAACACAGATTTCTAAATAAAAAAATCATAAGTGATAAACATTATTATAAAAAAAATAGAGAGAAGAAAACAATATTGTGAAACAGACTTGGTAAATACTGTAGAAAGAATCATTATTATTATGCTATATTTAAAGTACCATGTCAATTTTTTAAGGACATCATATAAAAGTATACATACACGTCACTGTAACAATATAAATACCATGAGATATATAAATACCATTATATATATATATATATATATATATATATATATATATATATATGTATGTGTGTGTGTGTTTAAAATATTAATTTCAAAATAATAGATGATATTTTATATGTTGATTTTAGTGAGTCGCTTGAACAGGTCTTTGAGAATGCTTTATAGCAAAGTAAATGATAATTTAAAAAATTCAAAAACTAATTATTTAAAGTTTAATATATTCGTAGACTGTAACATTAAATGTGCCCACGAATTCTCTATTAAATACATTGCTTTTAGAATATTTTCCACTGTGAACATACATACATAACTTATTAGTTTATAAATATAATAACTAAATCTAAATGCACTCATTGTTATGAAAAAAAATAGAAACTGCGGTTATAAGACAGCAATTAGATGTTGTGGATGGCCTACTTGTCCTACGTTTCAAAGACGGTTGGTGAATTTGTGTCCCTGTTCATGGCCTGCACTGTCTGTAACATGTTTGTGTCCTAATTACTTTATTTAATCACAGCTTTTTTTTTATCACAAATTACTTTAAAGATAAATTAAAAATAGTGTGAGAATATAATGATGATATTTTCAATGAAAAAAATATATTTTTAATTCCATGATTATTATATACTTAACTATGTTGTCATATATTGTAAATATCTTATGTTATTATTTTTACTGTATGACATTTGACTTTTTTTTCTCTCGATCATCTTGTTTAAATAAAAAAAAAACGTTTTAAGGATAGTAAAGAATCTTAAATGTAGTATATTAAATGTTTTTGCTAAATTCTATATCTTTAGTATAATAAATGTACTTCATATAATTGTTTGTTTTAATTTTCTCAAACAATACCATTAAGGTATGAATTAATAATATCACTTTTTAAAAGTAAACTTTAGTACTCTATTTTTTATATCTGCACTGATATAAATTCAACAAATCATTAAATGTTATTATTTTATTTTTTTATATGCCTCTTGATTAGACTGGAAAGTTCTGTTTCTATTGTGAACTTGTTTTGAAGGTTCATTAATGTTATTATTGGTAAACCTTAAATGATTAGTGAATAAAAATGAAACATTATATATTTTACAGATGCGGATATGATTGTTTTTAAAATATTGTAAGACCAAGATATATGACTGTAGAGGTAGTCAAATTACATTTTATTTAGTTATTTTTAAAATAATTTACTACACATACATTTTTTTTATATATTCAGATTTTTGTCGTTTTTAATTCTTTCAAGTAATTATTGTTATCTTGATTATTTTTTATCAAATGTTTTGTTTTATATAAGTCCTCAACATTAGTTTCACAGTTGATCATTTCGTAAAACTAAAGTAAAATTAATCAAGTAAAAGTAAGTATATTAATACATAATAAACTATAGAAATAGTTTTTGTTTAATATGGTTCGGCTTAAATAATAAATAAAAAACAAACTGATGAGTTTTTATAACAATAAGTAAACGTAATTAATTTAATTTTTTTATTTTTTATTCAAGATTCTTTTATTCAGTTATGTTGACTCTTGACTGATTACATAATAGAATGAGTAAAAAAAGACTTTGGTATTTGTAGAAGGAAAACTAAATGGAACATATTTTCTAATAAAAACCTTATTTCTAGCCAAATTAATAGTACAAAATTAAGTAGGCATAGTTGTCCATTATTATTTTCCTTTCTTTCATTTTCATAGTGTTTAGTTGTCCATTATTATTCTCCCTCTCTTTCATTTTCATAGTTCTTTTTCTTTGTTCTTACGTTAATAGTATACTAGTTATATTTTTCCCATTATAATATTATCTATTAAATATTTTCTATAATCAAAGTTACTATAATATAATACAAATTATAAGAAATAATATAAAAATTTGTTTTACTTTCTATATAAAATTTTAAAAATAATATACAAAAAAAACATAAAAATATATCTTTTCAATGGCAATAATTGATAAATTTCGATCAATATATAATTAAGAAAAAACAATGTATTCATATTAAAAATAGTTTGAATATATAATATTCCTACAAAATTATTAAAATCCAGTTTTTGAAAGTTATAAAATAATATGTTAAGTTTGTTTTTTTTTCTTATATATATTTTACATCATTTTCACTTCATATATAATAAAAATATATAAAATAGTTACACTTTACTTAAACTACATGAACCATAACTTATTTGTTACCACCAATAATTATATTTGGAAAAAAATATCTATAAAATGACATTGGTAACAAAGTTTATATATATATATATATATATATATATATATATATATATATATATATATATATATATATATATATATATATATTGTTGAAAAGAATTAAGAAAGAGATTCAATTAAATTGGTTATGTACACGTGTGGCATTCCTATTAGGTAAGAATGGGTGAGTAAGACATTTGAAAGTGGCCAAAGGAAGCTTTGCAAATGAGTCTTAAATTGGTATATTAATAATGGGCTTTTTGTGGCCATAACTTAATGATATCTCAACCCCACTTTTATCATCTCATCATTACCAATTATTATATCAGACAATAAGAGTCGGTAATTATCATTACTCACTTGCACCAATTTCTTCCATTTTTCTTTCTTAATTTTCTCTCAATTTGGTTGACTAACTCGTAATAACATTTGTTTCTTTCCAAATTCTATGCCCAGTTGCATTTTAATTTCTCTGGCGGCCACCGACTCTCTCCACCCATTTAACTCTTTCATTTGGTTTTTTCATATAATAAACTCTTTAATTTAAATAATCCAAGCTACTCCTCATTGGTTCCTGCATTAATTTAATATTTACAATTTTAAAAGGAAAGCAATGTTTTATATAACTACAATTCAATATTAACTAAGAGACTACGTTCTAGTTCAGCTAATTATGGATGTACTATTTAGTGAATTAATTTAATCTGTTTTGTTAGTTAATAAGTTTAAAAAATTTAAACTAGATTCAATCCATTAGGAATTGATGAATTAAACAAGTTGATTTATTGTCTTATTTAATTATAAGTTTTTTTAAATAAAAAATATATAATTTTTTTAATTTAAATTTAAATAAATTTTACTAATGATAAACTTCAAAGACAAATAAAAAAAATACCGTATAACCTAAATGTAATAAAAAAACAAACATAAAAAAGTTAACAAATAAATTTTTATATATTAATATCTTTTTGTCATTTATTTATTTTAAAAATTAGAGTTTTCAATAGATAAATTTATAATAATTTTATCTCTTAAACATCTTATTATTTATCCCCATCTGCAATACAATAAAAATATATTAACTAACAATATTGAAACACAAAATAATAAATAATTAAATTAAATTAGGTGCATTTGTGAATCAGCTCACCACGCGTTCAATCCAGGTGAACGTGTTCTAAGTAGATCGAGTTGAAAATTAACTTATATAAAAAAAATTACATTTTTTCAAATCTAATCCAGTCTCAACTCGTAGTGAACCAGGTTGGTCTGTAGATTTTAATCCATTTTGACAACACTACTATTTATAATTTTACATTAATACATAAATGTTAAATTTTTGTAATTTAATTTAATTTACTGAAATA
Organism: Vigna angularis; assembly: GCF_016808095.1. NCBI lineage: Eukaryota > Viridiplantae > Streptophyta > Magnoliopsida > Fabales > Fabaceae > Vigna > Vigna angularis. The sequence continues at coordinate 44,482,922 of NC_068971.1, forward strand.
ATTAACTTTACTTTTTATTTATTTAACTTAATAAATAGATCTAAACCAAAAGACCGTGTTTGATGTGGAAACATAAGTGAATGTAATCTGTTTGGTGGAGGGTTTGCTCTCAAATTTGAACCACATAATTAGTCAAAAACATGCATTGAAGGAAAAAATATAGACGATAAAGAAAACGTTAAAGAATAAGATATGCATCTACGTTTACATTCGACAAAATTGTCTCTATCAAAATAATGACCGTTTCTTTTATTTGGCAAATCATTTCAAAGAAAAATACAATACTTGTATTGTATTATAACATGATACATGTTCATTACTAGCCGTTTCACTACTGTATATAATACATGTTCATTTTTTTATTTAATCGTTATCATCTCTTTCATAATTTGCTTCTGTTTTTTTTTTAATTTAACTTTTTGGAAAAACATTATTCACAAAGGCCTCTCTTCCCTTTTTAATTTAATACATGAAAATCATTTTTTTCCCTTTTTGAGAGAAAAATAACTTTGAAGACAAACTTATAGTTACACACGTAAACTTGAAACGTGGGACGTGAATAGTGCCCATCATTGTAAGAAAATTCTGAATATATATATATATATATATATATATATATATATATATATATATATATATATATATATATATATGATTTCATATAATATTAACTTAATTTTCTTATCAAATACATACTTGCATAGTTTAGATTAGTACGGTAGCTAATGGTTCTATATTAAATTGGCTTTTGTTAATGCAATCATTGCCTAACAAAATAAAATCAGCAATATAAATATTTATAGTCTATATACCAACAAAACAAAAGTTCATGTTATCAACTACATTAGGTGTCTATTTGGATGTATTTTGAAAGGTCTTTCAAACTTGTGTCACAAGTATCTAATGATTTTAAATAAGATTAATGTTTTACTGAGTTTTTTTTTCTTTTGTTATGGTCTCACTATTTTGATTAATTTCCATTTAGTTTAGTATAATTTGTAGATAGTAATCAATGTAATTTTTTTTATTAACATCACTAGGTTGATCAATGGAAACGTTGCAAATGTAGTAAGATGAAAATATATTTTATTAATAAAATAATGATAAATTGTTTTTTGTTTTTTTAAAACCACGTAACTTTAATGTTGTGTGTTTTGAGAAGTACTAATGATTCTAGGTTATTGTTGTGAAAGACTCGGAATATTTAATTTAGAAAGATGATGATAAGTCTCGTTGTTTAAAGTTTTGTGTTACTGTTTGGTGGTTGTGAGAAGGTAGTGATATCTCATGATTTTGTAGGTATTTTATAAGGCGAGTGTTATTCTGTAATTTGTTAAATAATATTATGATTAGTAATTAATCTTCAAAAAAAAATTTGTGAGTATTAACATTTTCTTTTATAAATATATGCAAACTTAAAAAGATTAAATATATAAAATTTAGTAAAATTTAAAAAGAAATTATTTTATTTATATAATAATTTTGTTTGTATATGTCATTATCAAAAAAGATAAAAATAAAAACCTATTGCTTCTTACGCCCCATAATTACTAACTGCACTCTCACAATAAAAGACAAAGACTCAAAAATTCTTCATCACTGCACCACACCACCATTGCTGTGATCGCTTTTGCCACCATCATCACCACTATGAAAGAGAAGAATGAAAGATCTTTCTGGGGACATATTTCATTCAAAAGAAGAAGAAAGAGAAAATGCTGAGACCACTAATTCAAGAAATCTCCTTCTGATACGTATTTCATGTGTTCTAAAAAAAGTGTTTTAGAAATATATTTTATATAAGGATGTTTCGAAAAATTTATTCCAAAAAATATTATATATATTGCAGAAATTTTATTTTCAAAATCCCATTTCATAAATTTTGAAATATATTTTATACATTTTGAAAATTACATTCAAAATATTTGATTTCAAAAATTCTATTCGGAAAATTTCGTACTAAAAATTCTAGGTTTGGAATTTCGTTCCTAAAGTTCAAAAAAAATGTTTTGAAAAGTAAAAGCCACACTTTTTTGGAGGATAAAACAATAATTTTAAAATTTGAGGGGTGCGCGAAGGTGCAGGAAGTAAAAGCCGAAATAAAAAAAATAAAAAAGCTAAGAGTCCGTAACCATAAACCCTTAAACCCCTCGACTCAGAAATAGTCATCGCGGCAAAACCATGGTGAAGGCCTACCTCCGATTCGAGGCGGCAGCGTCGTTTGGAGTGATAGCCTCGGTGGATTCCAACATATCATACGACAGCTCCGGCAAGAACCTTCTCTCTCCGGCACTCGAGAAGATAGGCGTTTGGAACGTGCGGCAGGGCCTCTGCACCAAAACCCTAACACCTTCTACCGCGTCTCTTGGTCCTTCCCTCGCCGTCACCTCCATTGCCTCCTCTCCTTCCTCATTGGTAATGAACTTCGAATCTCGATTGTGCCAGCGTGAATTTGTGATTCTCTTAAACTGTTTTATGGTTGTGTTGCAGATTGCTGGTGGTTACGGGGATGGTAGCATACGGATTTGGGACTCTGATAAAGGAGCGTGTGAGACTACGCTAAATGGTCACAAGGGAGCTGTCACCGCTCTTCGTTACAACAAGGCTGGTTCCTTGCTCGCCTCTGGTAGCAAGGATAATGATGTTATTTTATGGGACGTGGTGGGCGAGACTGGGCTCTTTCGCCTTCGTGGTCATCGTGACCAGGTTTGGTTTTCTTACCTTTGGGTTTGGAAAGACTTTTCAGTAAGCACTTAATAGAAGAAGGAAAAAGAAACAAAATTAATCAAACTTATGTAAGTGAAAATGAACTTATGTACATCAGCTTTAGAGAAGTTACGAGAAAGATCTTTTATAAAAGTTGAAGTAGGTAAGTTCATTTCAACTAATGGGAAAATTTTAATTCATTTTACCTTCTTGTTTTCTTCTCTTGTTAATAATTGTTTGGAGGTTTATTTAAACATGGTCTTAATTAAAAGAGTTGTATAGGTTTTGGATAAGAGAATAAGGGATAATGGAACGGTTTTTGATACACTGTCATCTTTTTAATTTCATTCTAAAAGTGAGGAAAATAGAGAAAAATAATATTTACCTGAAATGAGACTGATGCTCTTCCTTTCCCCCCAAAACCCTCTGTCTCAAACTTACCTTGACAGTTTCGTTTATGTGGTTCTGGCAGGTGACTGATGTTGTTTTTTTGAATTCTGGGAAAAAACTTGTGAGTTCCTCCAAAGACAAATTCTTGAGAGTGTGGGATCTTGATACCCAGCACTGTATGCAAATTGTGGGTGGACATCATAGTGAAATATGGTCCCTGGATGTTGATCTAGATGAAAGGTATCTGGTCACTGGTTCTGCAGATAGTGAACTTCATTTTTATGTAATCAGACATGAGTCTGTGGATGGGAACTCTTTAAATGGGGTTGAAGAATCCTCCATTCAAAGCAAATGGGAAGTGCTGAGGCATTTTGGTGAAATTCAGCGACAAAGTAAGGAAAGGGTTGCAACTGTGCAGTTCAACAAGTCTGGAAACCTGCTAGCTTGCCAAGTTGCCGGTAAAACTGTAGAAATATATCGTGTATTGGATGATGCTGAAGCAAAGCGCAAGGCAAAGCGAAGGGTTCACCGAAAGAAAGAGAAGAAACACAGTAAAGAGGCTTTGGACGGAGTAGAAAATGGAGACGGGAATAATGCTAACAAAGGAGATAACTCTTCTGTCACTCTTGTGCCCACAAAAACAACTAACCCTGAATTTACTGTGCCTGATGTTTTCAAGCTGTTGCATACTATTAGAGCTAACAAAAAGATATGCTCCATTTCTTTCTGTCCAATCACTCCAAAAAATTCATTGGCTAGTTTAGCATTGTCTCTGAACAATAATCTTCTTGAGTTTTACTCCATTGAACTTGGTGAAACCAGAAAAACACTTGCTATTGATCTTCAAGGGCATCGTTCTGATGTTAGAAGTGTCACGCTTAGTTCAGACAACACTTTTCTGATGTCAACCAGTCACAATGCAGTAAAGATTTGGAACCCAATTACTGGCGCTTGCCTAAGAACCATTGATTCTGGGTATGGACTGTGCAGTTTAATTCTTCCCACTAACAAGTATGGGCTTGTTGGAACTAAAGATGGAACCATAGAAATTATTGACATTGGAAGCGGCACTTGTGTTGAAGTAATGGAAGCTCATGGTGGTTCTGTTCGCTCAATTGCTGCCCTACCTCATAAAAGTGGTTTTGTCACTGGAAGTGCTGATCATGATGTCAAATTTTGGGAGTACCAGTTGAAGCAAAAACCTGGTCAAGTATGTCCATCACCTTCATATAATTTCCTTTTCATTTTCTTTTTAAGAATAAAAATTGTTTTGTTTTCAAAAGTACCCAGAATTTTAACATTTTGTTTGGTTTTGTATTATACTGCACATAGAGCATAGTTAAAAATCTAAAACTTCTTTTTGTTTATAATAATGCAATATTTCATTGAGAAGTTCATTTGTATTTGTCTTTATGTTTTATATTTAATTGATAGAATCAAATACTTAAACTGTAAACACAAAACTGTCTCCACGTAGATATGTACATAGAAGCTACTGAATACTGGTAATGATGACGGTACAAGAAATTTAAACCAATAATATTCAATATTTCCATTCTCATACTAAATTTATTAATAATTAACTTGAACTTACATTATAAAAATCAAATAGAAGATCATCTCATACCTTCTATATGGATGCAGTTAACCTATGTTTTCTTTAATAGCTTTTTCTCAGGTGATGCTACTCCAAAAAGGTGAAAGAAGATGATCTTATGTTGTTTATACTGGAATTGTTTTGTTTTCTCCCATTTTTTTTTTCTAATTTATTTGAATGTGCTCTCCCAGCCTCTCTTTTCCAATTTTCGTATACTTTATTTATGTGTCCTCCAATTAGTTCCCTGTTAATACATGCCAAATCATCTTAGTACAAATGGTTATCCAATTTGTTTATTTAGCAACTTTATTTATTTTGTTTCAGGCTACTAAGCAACTCGTAGTGTCAAATGTCAGTACCATGAAAATGAATGATGACGCCCTTGTTGTTGCAATTAGCCCTGATGCTAAATATATTGCTGTTGCTCTATTGGATAGTACTGTGAAGGTTAGATGCCTTAATCTTTCGTGTTCTGTTTATAATCTGTGGTTTCCAAAAACACAATTATCTTGCAGATTTTACTTTGTTTATTGTCGTTTTTGTTTTACCTGTGCACCTGAAAATGAAAATTTGAAGAGTTTACATTGTTTAGCATTTCTTGGTGATTTGGGAACCTTAGCATTATTTCTACGTAGTGGCACAGAAATTGAGGACACTGAACGCACACATGTAAAAGGAGACTCTAAGGAAATAAAATTGAAGCAACATAACAAAAGATAATTATAATTACATTGAAAAGCCATTATTTTACTGGATATAATGTATTGCAAAAGAATAGTAAGTGACAACTTTATTTGATAAAATGATATGCCTTCTTTTAATATTTAATATTATATTATTGGTTGACTTTTCTAAAATATAAAACCATTTTCTAATAATGTTAGCCTGTGCCCATCTGTACGTGGGTGTTGGCTCTGGTAAACAAACCTTATTGAGGTGGCATTTCTAATGTCTGAGTTGGATTTTTTTAATCGGGAACTTAATCAGTATTTTTGTGTCTGTCAGAGGACTTGAGTAGGTATCGTCCTTCATAGGATTTGATCATTTCATATACAAATGACAATGTGGCTAAGCATATTTCTATTTGCTTCAGAGGCATTTGGAAGATTTTATGAAATTTCATTCGAGCTTAAGAAAATAGATTTCCACTCCCATAAAATAAGTTTTTTTAAACTTATTTCAGTAAGTTTCTTAGTGTAGCTTACCCAAAATACTTTATTTGTGTTTTCCAAGAAGTTTACCTCTCAAGTTTTTGCCATAAGCCCTCTAGTGGCTAGAGCTTATTGAATAAGAACCTAATGATGCTTTTTATTCAAATGCATCTGCAGTTTGAATGCTATTTTGCAAATATAGTGAGTGATACAGGCTAAAGTGATAACTTAGTTAATTATATTTCTACTAATGCTGCTTTTCATAGCAAATGCAAAATTCTTGGTGTGTTGGACACCTATGTTGGGTACTTTTATACTATGAGATTATGGTGGGTCTTGTATTTATGCTTTAGTCCTATTTTCTGGTTTCTAGTGTGTTTTAAATAATTTCGTTCATCATTCAGGTTCACTTTGCAGACACATTCAAATTTTTCCTTTCATTATATGGCCACAAGCTGCCTGTTCTGTGTATGGATATCTCATCAGATGGAGATTTAATTGTGACTGGCTCTGCAGATAAAAATTTAAAGATCTGGGGTTTAGACTTTGGTGACTGTCATAAATCCATTTTTGCGCATGCTGACAGGTGCTACACAATTATTTGCTGTTCTTTATTTCTTTTCTTAACTGGGGATCTTGGATGAATCCGTATTTGAATTATATTATACTATTTATGTGGCAGTGTTATGGCCGTACAATTTGTTCCCAAGACACATTATGTGTTCAGTGTTGGAAAAGATCGCCTAGTAAAATATTGGGATGCTGATAAATTTGAGCTGCTGTTGACTCTAGAAGGACATCATGCAGATATTTGGTGTCTTGCAGTCAGTAATCGTGGGGATTTCATTGTCACTGGATCTCATGATCGTTCCATCCGACGCTGGGATCGCACTGAAGAGCAGTTTTTCATAGAGGTATTCACAACTTGTATAAGATGGCCTACACGTGTTAAAAGCAGGACAAAGGGCCCATGTCTCTAATTTTATTACAGGAATACTTTCAATTGAATTTGCTTCATTAAATATATGTCACTGGAGTAAGTAGAACATTTCAACTGCAGGAAGAAAAGGAGAAAAGGTTGGAGGAAATGTTTGACGCTGATCTCGACAATGCATTTGAAAAGAAGTATGCATCAATGGAAGAAATACCAGAGGAGGGAGCCGTGGCTTTAGCTGGGAAACAAACCCAGGAAACCCTTACTGCAACTGACTTAATTATTGAAAGATTAGACATCGCAGAAGCTGAAAAAAAGCGCATTGCAGAACATCAGGTTTACGTTTGTTCCCTTGTAGATGACTACCTGAATCTAAACTCACGCATTTTCTGAAAAGTAAATCTTGAAAACTTGCTTGCATAGTTAGTTGCATTTTTGCAATATATGGATACCCATGCATAAGCAAATGGGCTTTTAAACAAGTTTAGTAGCCTCTACAGTGCACACGTGCTCCCTAATCTATGACTGCCATGGCCTAAATTGTTCTTTTATCTCACAAGTGAATCTGGAAAACATGCTTGCACAGACAATGTCTTTCTAAACAAGTATGCTAGTTTTTCAGTGTACAATTCCTGTGTTAGCGCCTGTATAATAGAGAACTAATGACTCCACACTTGATTTCTGCAAGTAATTATCAAATTATACATTATCAAATTATACATACAACACAACTAAACAACTTTGGGCTTGAAAATATGTATACAGGAAGTTCAATAAAGTGTTTTTTTTTTCCAGTAAGTAAGGTTAGTTACATCAAATTACACCTTTTGGTTCTATCAAAAACTTAAATTTCAATAAATGCATTTAGTATGAATGATTGCAGAAAATATATTATATTCATCTTGTGTGACATGTAACAGAGTGATGAGGAAGATTGTCTTATATATTTTGTTTTTAGTACCTAATGTCATTGTTGCAATGATTTGATTTTAGATTTCAGGAGAAAAATAAAAAATAATTACACATTTAGGTTCTATCAAAGACTAAAATTTCAATTCTATCGTTTAGTATGCATGATTGCAGAATATACCTTCAGTTCATCTTGTGTGACATGTAACAGAAAGTGCAGAGGAAGATTATCTTGCATATATTGTTAAATAATGCCTAATTTCTTTGTTGCAATTATTTTGAATCTGTATTTCAGGAGGATAAAAATAACAGAAATGTTGCTGTTTTCCAATCAAATCCGCTTATGAACGGGCTTTCACCTTCTGATTATGTTTTAAGTGCATTTTCAAATGTTCACACCAATGATTTGGAGCAAACATTACTGGTATGTTTGAGAATTGCATTTTTTTTTGCATGATCTCATGCTCGAATACAAGGCATTTCAGGCTACTGTATTTAGGCCCATTCCATTTTTAGTTTTCAATATGTTAATCTTATTTTTAAACCATTGCTTGGGATATGTACTAGCCTATTGAGTTGGTTGAACTTCTTGATTCATTACTATTTCTGCATGTCACATTTATGATCTCTACTAGTTTTTTTTTCTTCTTTTTATCTATATATTCAACCATTTATGGAGAAATCTTGACCTTTTATTGTAATCCAACTTGGTTACATTTCCTCACCAAGGTTTAAAATATTTTATCCTCAATCATAATAATATTCCTGCATATCATTTTTAGTTTCTAATTTGCTATAAGGAAAAATGGTTAAAGGGCTCATTTGGGTAAACAACATGGCTAAGGACGTATTAAGTACTTAAACTTGAGGATGAAAATATGAGAAAGGATGCGTGGTGATAATTGTTTCTCAGCCGATTCATGCCTGTATGCACACACACTCTTAGGAAGCTAAAGGTATATGAGAGGAGGAATAAAAGAGGATGGCCGAACGATAGTGATAGACGAGGGCTGAACGGTAATGTTAATGACAGAGGAGGACCGAACGGTAATGTTAGAGGAGGGCCGAACGGTAATGTTAGAGGAGGGCCGAACGAGAATGATAAAGGAGGACCGAATGATAATGTGGAAGTAATATCCGAACGGATGATGCGGGAGAGGGGAGGGAGTGAAGGACCGAACGGTATTAAGTTGCTAATACCGAACGGTGGAGAATTTATGTTAGGAGGAAAGTCGGGGGCGGGAAAGTTGGTTAGTTGTTAGTAGAGAGAGAGAGTATAAATAATTACAGAATAAGTGGAGAGGGTTTATCAGAGAATTTGTTTAGGGTTTAGACGGGACCTCTTGGCCCGTGGAGGAAGGGAGGCTTCCTTGGGGAACATTTACTTGTATTTTCTTCTTTCTTTACACTACAGATTGAATAAAATACTTATACATATTTTATATCTTCCGTTGTTGAGTGTGTGAGTGAGAAGAGAAGCTATTGTTTAGGTTCCCTGAATAAGGAACCTAACACACACACACCAAAGATACAAAGGGAAGATATAAAAAGACAACACGAATTACTGTAGGTGATAAATGGGTACAATACAACAAAACATAGCTTTTCAGCTTTCCCGGAGTTGGTCAAAAGATTAGTTCTAAGCTATTCTAATACTCCCCTCAAGCCGAAAATGCAATTTTTTTGTACCAAAATTGTAACAGATTGAATATAAGGCCCTCTTAAGGATTTAGTCAAAATATTTGCAAGATTATTTGAGCTGACAAACATAGTGCAAATTCCTTGGAAGACACCTCAAACAATGACAATAAACTTTTATATGATTGGTTATGAAATACAAGATTTGAAGCCATGTGAATTAGTGTTAGGTTATCACAATGCATACTCATTTGTAGGAATTCGACAAAGTTTCAGCTCTTGGAGGAATTGTTTTATCCATAGAAGTTTACAAGTGTGTGACATCATTGTCCTATGCTTAACTTCAACACTAGATTGAACAACCACATTATATTTCTTGCTCTTCCAAGAAATAATATTACCTCCAATGAAAAACCATTATCTAGAGGAAGATATTGCCCAATAAGCATCGCAATACCTATATACATTTGATTATTTCCCTTTTCATATATGAATCAATGTCCTAGAGCCTTTTTTGAGGTATACGGGGATGCAAACGACAACATTCTAGTGAGCAACACAATGAGCTTACTAACAATTAGATAAGTTTCCCAACAAGTATTTTATATCTTTCTGGTCTGAGAAAGGTTCACTTTACTCGATCATTAATTTTATTATTTGGATCCATAAGACTATGCTTGGGTCTATAATCAATCATACTTGTTTCTTTTTAAGATATTTAAGGCATTGCTTTTTAGAATACTGTCTTTTGATTGAGCTACTTTGATATCAAGGAAGTATTCAAGATTATGAGATATTTCACATCGATTAGAGATATGATCAAATTGTAGTATATAAGTAGATGTAAATTTATTTCTTAAGTTTTTATTTATTGAGTTAGACTTAAAAGTCAATTTTCTAAGAAAGACATTTGTTTATAAGAGATTGCATAAGTGTTTCTCCAGTTAAAATGTCTTGTGGCATCATTCCTTGTTATGACTGAATTGAGCACACACTTCTTAGGAAAGGCTTAACAATAAAAGACTAAATTATCTGTTTCTTTATGTTTTAGCCTAAATTTGTAGAACTTGGCTAAATTTTCCAAAGTAGTCATGTTAAGATTGGTGGAGATCATAAAGAATTTTGTATAATTTACAAATGTACAAATCTAGTCTAACGTATATCATTACATTATGCAGGCTTTACCATTTTCAGATGCTTTGAAGCTTCTCTCGTACTTGAAAGACTGGACTTCATATTCTGATAAGGTTACCCTTGATATATGAAAAATTATGTTATCATACATAGTAATGATGTTGATGATGATAATTAAATTAACAATAATAGATGTATACAAATTTTAGATATTTTTACAAGATACTGGTATTAATGTCTTTCTGATATTTGCAGGTTGAGCTTGTTTGCAGAGTAGGTACGCTGCTGTTGCAGACACATTATAACCAGCTTCTTGCCACACCAGCTGCCCGACCTATCTTGACTGTTTTCAGTGACATTTTTTATGAAAGGGTCAAGGTAAATATGCTAGGTTTTTACTTTTATTTTTTTAGATAATTTAAGCTTTGTCATATTTGGTACATTAAAATTTACTGCTAGAAAGCGTATTTAGATTTAAATTAATTAATTCATTATGGAAGTTTAACATGTCTATGAGTGTGGACTCCCTATGAAGAAATTGGTGATACTTTTGGATTGTATGTTTTGTTGTTTGGACCTAAATTTTCGAATTTAGATGTATTTCTGTGATACGTTTTTGTTGTCAAAGTTTGGTTTAAAAAGCAGATGGGTTGTGGTATGCCCAATATTCAAACTCTTGAAAATTGCCTGATGAGATAAATTAGAGCAAATGATAATGGACCTTTGTGAAGGATGATGAAACGCTGGCTAAACTTTACGAAAATTACTCTTCTGATGTTTCTTAATTATTTCTTATCCTAATGTTTGAGAGGCGTGACATGCTAGGGACTATAGACATCTTATGCATGACATTGCGAGTCCTCAGACACCGTACTATCATATCTAACATGGGCATTTTACAGACCTACGGTGTTTCAAAAGAATAAAATATCTGATGGTTATGGGTGATAATCCTAATATAAATAGTATTATTTGTTTGTGATCAGAATGAACTTGTTGTAGGTAGCCCAATAATTTTAAAATTTAATTTATTATTATCCAGCTTTTATTTTAGTAATAGAAAATATTTTCGAAATTAAATATTTTTGTTATTTCGTTAGTTTCAGTATAGTTAACTGGTGAACTTGATTGTATCGTTGACAACTTGTTGTCATAACCTTATGCTAGGGATGGAAGGATATCTTTGGGTTTAACCTCGCAGCCATGGATCATATTCAGGTTTGTATAAAAAATTTTCCGACCAGTTTTTCGCCACTGATAAACACGCTGATTCAATTTTGAAATGATCTTTCAGCAATTGATGGCATCTAGATCAGATGCTCTTTTTCATGATGCAAGATCAAAACTGCTAGAGATACGTACTCGACAATCTAAACGTTTAGAAGAAAGGTCACACACTGGAGAAGTGAAGCGAAAGAAGAAAAAGACATAAAGTATCGTTGTATATTGGACACGGTTATGTGCTGGATATGTTAATGACATGGCTATTTCAATCATGGTGGAAAAATTGATGAAAAATTGCAGATTCAGAGTTAGTTTTCGTAATATAGCATACATGTTCAAGAAAAGAAGATGCTGAGTAGAGGTTCGATCACCAGAAAGGCGTATGACCTTGTCAAAACGGTACATTTTTCCAGATTGTTGAAGTTTTAATCAGCGGCTTATGTCTTGATGTCAAGATGTCATCATCATTTGGAGAGTTAGTTTTTCACAGTATACTTTTGCTGATTTGGGTACCTCAGAAAAGGTCTTACTTTTCCATGTAATATGTGTAAACATTATAAATTTTTCCTGAATTTAATTTAATTCATTATACAACTTTTTCTGATAGTTTATTTACTATGTTAGCGAGAACTTTTTCTCATTAACTTAAGGGCATCGCCTGTCAAGTCGATAAATAGAGTGTACTTGTGTCTATATATTGTGACAAAATAAAAAGCTTAACTTTTTGTTGAACATAATATTTTATGTGATGTATTATACTCAACAAAAAATAGAAGTTGTATATTTCCTAAATTCTCTACTAGATTGTTTCCCTATAAATAATATATTTTAGTTTGAATATATTAGAATGGAATAATTCTGCCATCTATTTTATTACCGGAAAAATGTAAATTATGGATTTGAATTATTGTATCGTATTTGATGAGCAATTTTTTTAAATATACATGTAACTAGTTGAATTGATAATGTGACTAACTAATTTTAATCTCATTATTCATATATAATTGTATAATCAAGATTTCTAGTTCTTATTTCATATTAGACTTAAGGCTACGAGTTATACAGATTTGACCAAAAAAGAACAATGGAATTATACCTAATTTTCAAAACTGCAAACAGGGGATCTGTGAAATGAGCAGTGAGGGGACATGCCTTTATTTTTCATTTGAAGTGGGGAAGAAAATATTTAGGAAGAGGAAAACCTTATTATAGAATTTGTGAACAACGAACTAAAGTATTTTAGCAAAGTAAAAAGTTAATTAAATAGATTTTACATCATTTCTCAACTAGCACAAAAAATAAACTAATTAAAACTAAAACAGCTAATTTAAATATATGTTAAATAATAGTCCATTATATATATATATATAAACAAAAAAAAACAAATATGATAGAATGTGTGTCCGTGCACATATGTTATCTTTTATTTTCTGTGATTTTGTTTATTATTTGAAAACAAGATAATTAAATATAATATTTATTGTACTAAATTAGACATTTTAAGTACTTACAAATTCATTGTATATATAATGTGAGATTTTTTTTTTTAATTTTGGTTATGTTTTTTTTTCTTAACTTTTCCACGTTGGTATCTTCCATTATAAATTTGTATGGTAAAACTTTGAAAGATTATTAAAGGTTTAAATGCTTATTTCGTCTTCATGTTAAAAGGTGAATTTTTATTTAGTATCCGGTTTTAAAAATGAAGATATTGGGTTCCTATGTTATGAAAAATATATGAATAAGGTCCACACAGAAAGAGCAAGTTCAACAAATCATCAAAGAAAAAGCTAAACAAGTAAGAGAAAAGCTGGACAGCAAAAGAGATAAGAAAAAAAGTACGTCACATCAGCATGGACTTAACACCGTTGTTGTCAACTTAACGGACAAGACCTTATTCATACACTTTTCATAACATAGGGACCCAATGTCTTTATTTTTAAAATCGGGTACTAAACAGAAATTCACCTCTTAAGACGAAGTAAGCATTTAAGTCATTATTAAAAATAGAATCTTATAAGAATTGGTGTACAAAATGAAAAAAACTATTATTCATATTTCATGTCTTCATTTTTATTTTCCTTTTCTGAAAAATAAATCAGACATGTTTGGAAACAAAAAGTGATGTAGGGAAAATGTTTATCTGAGCTAAACTAAATTGCTAAGTAGACAAGTAACCTAGTCACTTCCTAGATAGAAGGAGCAAGTTGCAGAGAAAGATCTAAGCGAAGTTCTTGCCAACAAAAGTCTGACCAAATTTCCAATTACTGGGAGCTATCCAGCGAGAGGTAGAGTACCTGAGATCACTGCTTCTCACTCTGAAAGACAATGCCTCTCCCACTAACATGACATCACTTTGCCATTTTTGACCCCAATTTCGCTTCAAATTTGTCCAATGCTTGATTTTCTTGTTACCCTTTACCTGCACTTCTGTGATGTCTCCAGCTCCTCCAACATTCCACACTGATACCAAATTAAAATAAGGATTCCCAGTAATAGTGAACCGAATTCCTCCTTTCTTCTTGCATGGTACCCTGCAAAAATGTAAGACTCCTACACTTAAATAAATATCATTGGAAAAGTTTTTCTACCATTTTAACTACACCTTATGCAAATATGATAAGCATTTATTCGTAACCTGCGATAATTGATTGGGACTATGCCAGCCTTATACTCTGCAATTTTGAGATATGCAGGTTTGGCCAAATCAAAGTGTTCGCGTGGTGGGTTGCACCATCCTCCATCATCACCTGGTATATCGTAGTTTGGAGGGCAAAGGTTGGTTCCCGTCACAAAAATAGAGGATTTCCCTGCCTTACATCCCGCACGAGAATTTACACATTTGATCTCGTAACATGCACCACATGTCTGTCCATCCTTGAACAAAACTGAACTCAATGCTGTCGTGTCTAGGCCATAGCCATCCTTAACCACATCATCGTACCCACAAGCTCCACCTGCATGCAATGTGATCAGGTTTCATTAAGAAGATACTAGTAACAACTTTATGTATATAGTATTGGTACATGCATTATTTCAATGAGTTTTTATATTATAACACATCTTTTATTTTCAGCATGGTAAAAAAATTTAGAATAGCTTTAAATATTAGTAATGAAATCAGGTAAGAAATTGTACCAAATGTTTTAGTGTCTCCATCGTAGAAAGTTGCAAGAGCTTTCTTCCATCCAGTAGGCCTAAAAATGGGACGATGCTTTCTGAGTTCACCTTTCTTGTTATATTTGTTAGTGCTTTTGCCAGCAGCATGGACATTAGGAAGTGAGAATGCAACAAGAAAGAGCAATGTTGTGGTTAGGATGGCTCCCGAGAGGAAAGCCATGACAACTTTTCAGATTTGGTTTCAGTTCTCTCCAATATATGAGATGATTCTTTGATGTTTTCCTATATTTTCTCACCTGTATTTGTATGTATATATATAGGAAAATGTTTTTAGCATGTGTGACAATTTTAATTGGCTGCCACTTTCGTGGATTATTACATTATGATGACCTGTTCTCTCGGACATCCTTAAAAAATTAGAAAGAAGAATGGAAGATTTAAATTTATTATTGTAAAATTACAAAATTATAAGATAAGAAAATAATTAAGCTATAAAATTAAAAAATCATGAAATTAAAAAATCATAATAATTTAAATTATAAAATTATAAAGTTATTCAATTAAATATAGTGTAGGTTTCTGGACCATTTAATTTGGATCAACAAATGTCAATGTCCAAATTAAATATTAAATTACGGTTGTTTTACCTTACACCTCCAATCATTTCATTCTCTACTTTCAAAAACTTTTTAAATTTCAAAACTGTTCTCTCCAATTAAAAAAATCTTACACCCCACTTTTTGTGTTTCATCGGATTTCAAAATCTGATGAAGGAGTTTTTCTTCATCGAAGTTTAAAATCCGATGAAGGATTATTCATTTTGGATGAAGATTTCTTCATCAAATTTCAAAATCCAATAGAGATTTTTTTTTATCAGATTTCGAAATCTGATAAAAGATTTTTCATTTTCTTCATCGGATTTTGAAATTCAATGAAGTCTTTGAAACATCCTTTATCGGATTTCGAAATCTGATGAAGAAAAAATCTTTGATCAAATTTCGAAATTTGATGAAGAAAAATGTGACCTTAAGACTATTTTTGGAAATTTGAGGAGTAAGATGAAATGTTTGGAGGTGCAGGGTGAAACCTCCCTAGATTACTTATCCAAAATACAAAGTCCAAATTAAAATCTTAGACTACTTGACCCATAATATAAAGTCTAAAAGAAAATATTAGACTATTTGGCTCATAATACAAAACCCAAATTATTCCTACTCTACTATGAGTTTCATGATGGCTCAAGATGACCCAAGAGAGAGATAGAGAGAGAGAGAGAATTTAGACTCATTTTACACATATGACTTCAACTCTTCTTGAATGTAATTAGCCATATCTATGGAATATGCCATCACCCAACCTTAGGAATCCTTCGCCCAACGGAACACTAAACACTTGCCCAGCCAAAAAGCCTTGTGGCCTAAAGAGTAGAGCAATCCAACATGTCAAATAAGTTATATCTTACCCAACAAGAGGGTATTCTTGCCCAACAAAAAAAGTAATTTTTGGAGAACTATTAAAAATGTCAAGAGTTGAAGAAAAAAGTAGTTTTTTGTGTGGGAATGCAATTAAGACTCAAGACATAGGTTGAGACACTTCTAGGACTCAAAGACTCCATCTTTCCTCATCCATTTTCACCATTTCAATCCTTTCTTATGCTTTTGATGTATAGGAGTAGCTAAGCTCCATTTCATTAGGGTTGGATGTAGTGTACCTAAACTTCTTTGTAGTTTTTTGTGTGAAATAGAATATTTCATTAGTCTTGTGTTCTATCTTTATTTTTCATGTGTATGATGGAATATCTATATTATTTGGGTGATGTTTAATTATTGAAAAATGTTTTGGAACCTAGACCTAGATAAAACAACCAAGAGGTTTGGTTCTAGACATAAACCAAAGCTCTTGGTCATTAGACATCTTTTCTTAATACAAATCTTGTGTTTGAATATCTAAGGGATTAGTATTTTCACATAAGGATCTATAACTTGTGTCAAAGGGATTAAAGCTTGTATATGATGTGTGAATGCTTAAGTATGTTAGAGATATATTGTGTAGATGATTGTATAGAATTTTGGTCATGAAGTTCAACCTAATAAGTATTTACCTGGATCATTTTATTATAACTTTCATATTTAGTAACTTTATATGCTTTTAACTTGTTTCGAATTAATTAATGTTCATATTCTCTATCTAAGTTGATAAGTAATCATAGTTAATTAGTTAAATAAATGCAAGTTTTTTAGAAACAATACTTGGACTTATCATTTTTGCAGTGGTATGATTTAGTATTGTCAATGAGTTAACAATGGTCTCAAACATGCCAAGAGACATTGGTTTGATAAATTGAAATTAACTTTGTTGCAACTTGGTTTTCAATCTAGCATGATCCCTCTTTATTTGTCTATCAATATACTTAGCAAACCGTTTACATTCTTGTATATGTTAATGACATCATAATCTCAGGAACTTCTACATCTTTAATTCAAGAGCTCGCCCATAAACTGCATTCTAATTTCTCTCAAACAACTGAACAAACTTGATTATTTTTTAGGTATTGAAATTAACTATTGTGTAGACAAAAGCATTGTGATGACTCAATAAATACATCAAAGATTTGCTACAATGGCATATGCTTGCAAACTGTCTAAATCTGGATCATAGATTGTTCTTTTACCCAATATACAAATATGTTATTAAGTCTCTTCGGTATGCTACTCTCATAAGGTCAGACATCAATTATGCAGTTAATAAGGTTTGTCAATTCATGGTAAATCCTTTCTTTCTCATTGGATAACTATTAAAAGAATTCTTTATCATCTTAAAGATATTATTTCCTATGGCTTACACTTGCAACCCACTGCTAAAAATAAGTCCATTCATCACATTTTTCTTTTATACCTTTTCATGTTTTTCATTGTTAATTTCGTATCATAATTTCGAAAGATTACTAAAAATAGAATAGGAAAGGAATTAGTGTAGACAAAATAAAAATAAAAAATATTCATATTTCATGTCTTTATTTTTCTTTTCTTTGAAAAATATGAGACATGTTCGTAATAAAAGGTGATATATAAATATAGGGATAATGTTTATCCGAGCTGAACTAACTTTCTATGTAGACAAGTAACCTAGTCACTTCCTATATAGAAAGTGGAAATTGCAGACTAAGATCTAATTGAAGTTCTTGCCTTCAAACGTTTGACCAAATTTCCAATCACTGGGAGCAATCTTGGGAGAGATAGAGTGCCTGCCATCACCAGTTCTGACCTTAAAAGACAATGTCTCTCCCTGTAACATGACATCAGTTTGCCATTTTTGACCCCAATTTCGCTTCAAATTTGTCCAATGCTTGATTTTCTTGTCACCCTTCACCTGCACTTGATTGACGTCCCCAGCTCCTCCGACATTCCCCACTGATACTAGATTAAAATGAGGATTCCCAGTGATTGTGAATCGAATCCCTCCCTTCTTCTTGCACGCTACCCTGCGAAAAAGGATTGGGACTGCGCCAGCCTTCTGCTCTGCAATTTTGAGAAATGCAGGTTTGGCCAAATCTAAGTGTTCGGGTGTGCACCCATGGCAAGCGTTTGTTGCCGTCACCAAAAGAGGGGATTTCGTCTTACATCCCTTACTAGAATCTGTGCATTTGATCTCGTAACATGACCCACATGACTGACCATCCTTAAACAAAACTGAACTCACTGCTATCGTGTCTAGGCCGTAGCCATCCTTAACCACATCATCGTACCCACAAGCTCCACCTGCATGCATTCATGCAGTGAGATTTTATATTCACACATCGCATATATCTTTTATTTTAGACATGTGTTAATGGTTATAGAATTCGAAGAACTTTAGATATAAGTAATGAAATTAAGTAAGAGATTGTACCAAATGATTTAGAGTCTCCATCGTAGAAGGTAGCTTGAGCTTTCTTCCATCCAGTAGGCGCAAAAGCTGGTCGATGCTTTCTTAATTCACCTTTCTTGTTATATATGTTGGTGTTGTTTTCAGCATGGACATTAGGAAGTGAGAATGCAACAAGAAAGAGCAATGTTGTGGTTAGGAGGGCTCCCCAGGGGAAAGCCATGACAGCGCTTCAGATTTGGGTTCAGTTTTCTACAATGTATAAGATGATTATTTGATGTTTTTTGATATATTTTTTTTTTTTTATTTTCTCACTTGTATCTGAATGTTTATATAGGGAAAAGATTTTAGCATGTATGGCTATTTTAATAGGTTGTTATTTTTGTGGAATATTGCAGTAAACAGCTCTCTCGGCCATCCTTAAAAAATGGAAAGATGAATCATAAATTTAAAACATATTACTATTGTAAGTTCATTTACTTTGTCAACTTCTATTCGATTGCAAAAACATACATAACTAATTTAGGATGACAATATAAAACCATGTGTGGATATGCAATTGTTATGCAATTTTAGGATGACAGTATATTATGGATGCAATTTTTGTGGAATATATTGTTTTTGATTTTTTTTTTCTAAATATTGAAATCTCATTCTCTATCTCATATGTTTTTATTTTCGAATCAGTAAAGTTTATATTAAGTTTTAATTCGTTGAAAGAATATAGTATAATAGTTATTACTGCACTTTTAGAAAGTATATTTTAAGTTTTAATTTACGTTTAATTTATGTTAAATTAATACCATACCTTTATTAAATAAAAATCCGACCTTAGCTAAGTTCTAATTTAATATATAGTACTCCTGTTTGTGCATTATTTGTTTGGATAGTATTTCTGCCGTAATTTAAAAAATAATTTTGTTTTTATTATGATATACATGTGAACTTTTTTATTATGATCGTGTTTGAAATAAGTTGAAAAAATAAGAAGAGAAAGTCTATGAGCCATTAATGATACATTTTTCACAATTATCATCGTTGAATAATGATATTTAAATGATTTTATATTTTAAAATAAACTTATTAGCTGGAGCTTTAATGATATTTTATGTATGATGAAACTTATTAGCTGGAGCTTTAATTAAATGTCTGATTTACTTATTTAAAAAAAATTAAGTTGTTATTTTTCTTCTAATAAGTCAGTAGAAATGATCAAACTTGTAAAATAAGATCTTGAGTGAAATACATGATTTTTTTGTTGTTTGATCCCACAAATTATTTATATTTTTTAATCAATTTATTGAGTTCCGTATTATAATATAAATATTCTTTAGATTTATAGTTATTTTTTTATTAGTCATTTAAAAGGGTTTGGACTTAATTATTCTTAACAAACTTCTTTAATATTGTTTGAAATCATAGTCATTTTTGAGTAACCCATGAAGTATTATATCAAGTTATTTTTAACTCAATTAAGTATTTTTTTTAAGTTACTCATAATTTAACCAAATTATTTTTCAAATCATTTGAACTCAACAAAAGTAATCTTTTGACTTTCAATCATTTCTAACTATCCCGTTCAAATATTGTTTCTTCAAGTCATGTTTAACTTAGACAAATATTGTTTCAAAAATTACTTTGAGTTAAACAAATATTCTTTCAACAACAATTATTTTTAATTAATATAACTAGATTTTTTTGTCAAATGATCATAAAGTTAGGACTTTAGTGATATACATAATCACATTTTAGCTTGTTAGGTGAAGACATTCGTGTGTGTATGATTTAAGCATTCTTCCTTTTAGCTCGTTGAAATAACAATAGCAATATTTTTTGTTGAAACCTTAGTTTTGGTTCAGAATTTTGTGCAGCGTTTTAATTATATATATGTGCGTTGTCTCACTCTTCTTTTTTTCATATTAAAAAAACTTTATATAGACTGTAGAAGAAAATAATCATTGGAATAACTTTTAATTGTTGACCAACTTCAACTCTTTATAAGGTCTTTCATGACAATCATGTTAGTGATGGATGCATAAAGTCATTTTCTAATTAAATGCATGTTTTTTTTCATTTAAAGAGATCTATCATTTTTAATGTTATTTCTATTATTAATATTAATTATTTAAATAATTAAATACTTAAATTATAATAATAATAATTAAATAAGGTTGTGTCTTTGAATCTTCAAGCTCGAATCGGATAAACTTGATATTATCTTACCTTTTTATTTTATTTTTTTATGAAATTGAGGTTTAGTCCTCAATTTTTTTTAAATAAGTGAATTTTATCCATGTTGTCACGTAACTAAGTCACGTTACACGTGCTAGCCACCCTGGTGAAAGCGTTGATTGTCTGAGAGACAGTTTCACCTATTTTCAAAATTTCGAGTACCTAAAAAGAGAAAACTAAAGTATAATGGGCAAAATTAATTTTCTGCAAATTCATCCAATTCAATTCATACATATGAATTTTATGTTTAGTTCAATTAAGTTAAAGTTTATATAATCAGATCAAGAATATGTCAAAAACAAGATTCCAAACCAAAAATACAAATTTTATATTAGTTATATATTTTTTGATGGAAGTGATGTGATATTTAATTTTGTTCTGTTTATTTCTTTTTATCAGGAAAACTATAAATACAATTTTGGACTTTGGAAAAGATGATGTTTTGGATTATGGAACATAAGATGTGGAGTGACCAGCTTTGAGCTTGCCATGTTGGAGCAGTATTTTAGTTGGTAGTGGTGGTGGCAACTGGCAACTGTCAAGTTTAAGGAAATTGTTTTCGTCCTACAATTCCGATTTCTGTTGGGTTGGGACTTACTAGGATTAAGGAATAATAACGAAATAGGTGGCCCGCATCTTAACTTGCAAATACTAATGTTTCCCTAGTTTCAACTTCGTCAATGCTGCAAGATTTTGTTGCCAACCTCCTCTAGGGTTCTCTATTTCTTTCTTCACACACCAATGGCCAAGAAGAGAACCACACCTCACAACAACAACAATCAGAAGAAGAAGATCCAATTGATAATTCACATGTCAAAACATTCTCAACAGCCAAGAAGCTCACCTCCCAAGCGTCGCACTGATTTCTCTGTGTTCACACGCACTCCCTCCTCTTTCTCTAACCCTGCTTCTGGTACCTTTTCTGCTTCTTATCAATAAGGGCTTTTGAATTTTCTTTTTTCACGTTTAGTCTACTGCTTCCTGAATTTGGTTTCGGTAGGGAATATGATTGTTGTTCACTGTGTGGGCTTATTGTTGCTAATTGATTTTGTTGATTTTTATGTGGGGATCCTTGTTTCGTTTTTCTTTGAATTAATCGTCAACTGTTGACTGCAAAGCTAGTGCCATTCGTGCAATTCCCCGCATTTAGTTCATTTTCTGCTTTTCTGTTCGGTGCATCTGAGAATAATTGAATTGTAATGATTTCGTATGGTAAGAAGCAATTGGAAATGGGATTATGAAATCCCTTCTTCCTTCTTTGGTCTGAAGTAGTTCGATTTGCTGTTTATTGTGTCACGTCTTCATAGATGACGATGTTTTAAAAATTTATTGGATGGTAGCTTGTTAGCAATGTGGTTGAGCAATGAAATAAACGTGTCAACGTGCTTGTTGCTTTTCCAAGTTTTGCATTTTTTTGCCAATGTAATGAAATTTTTCTTTTGTTACCATGCTAAATGGTTTGTGTGTACTGAAAATTATTCATAACTTTTTTATTTCAATCTTCCAGTCATGTGTATTTGTGTTGGAGGAAAAGTGAAGAATATGGTATTTTTTGCATGGACCTTTACAGTCCGTATCAGAAGTCACATGCATCAACCTTTAGGGTTGAGTGGCTCCATTTAGATAATGTGTTTGATAAGCTTTGTCAAAATTTTGAAGGAATTAATTTTTGTTTTTAGATCCATATGACTTTATTCAGGCTAGTTTTATACATTTGGTAATCTAAAACTTTGTTGTTGATGTTGCCAAGTATGGAGGTTTTGCCAGTAGTTTGTTCTCTTCCTTCCAACATCTTGCCGTGTGTAACATGTGATTCAATTTAAATTAACCATTCTGTTAGGATTTAAATCCAGTGTCTGTCTTTCATTGCCAAACTGTGATTGAATTTTTTTAAAATATACTGATCTTTGATCTGACCAATTTTCATGCAGGTTCGTCTTCTGGTGAGGTGAGGTTGAGCAATGTCACTGCAAGAAGTTTGCAGGGGAAGGGAATGACAACAAAACAAATTTCTGAAAATACGATGGTTCGATGTAGCATTTACCAAGAGGGTAGACCAGTATGCTCATCTGAGTTTTTTGATGCTGGAGTTGTGGAAGTTGATTCAGCTGTCCGAGATGAAAGTCTTGATCTTGGTCGCAATAGGTCTGTTTTTGTGCAATTGTGCTAGTGCAAATAAGTAGAGTTTAAGACCTTGTGGCTTTTATGTTTCTTAGTAGACTGAAACTTAAAAAAAGTTTCTTGTTTTTATACAGGGATGATTGCAATGAAAGAAATGATATTTCCAAGATGTTTGAATCTATAACTCTTGAATCATCTGTCAGTGATAGCAGTTCTCTAGCTGCAACTCCTGGAAGCGTTGTATGGGCGAGGACAGAGTGTCAATTGTGGTGGCCTGCTGAGGTATTTACTTTTATATCTGTGTGCTGGTTTATGAGTCAATATGGCATTTGATAGACAAAAGGAATCCACTGATACAAAGTCGGTCATCTCTTTTTGGTATCCTTGAAGAATCTCTTGATTTTACGTGCAGTGTTCATTTACCACCTAAGATCTTCAGGAAAATTCACTGACATCAGGATATTGTAACATGTCCTTGTCTTCTTTAAAATTGGAGAACTTACTTTCAAATTTTGAAATGACTTTCCATATAATAAATAGATTAGGTTATAATCAGTTTAAGCGTCACTGTCTTTGCCTTTTTTCCCTTTTTAATAATTGATGTACTATAATGTATTATCTTTATTATCTCGGTAAACTTTGATAAACTTCCTTCTTATTTCTCTATTTACTCATTCCACCATGTTGCTTTCTATTCCTTCGGAGATTTGTGAGACAATATTGATTTATGGGAGCTATAGAAGTTAAGATCAATGTTTTAGATCAATTCATGTTCACTTGAAATTTGTATCCTTTAATTATTGAATATTGAACATTTTTTTCCTATTCATATCTACGGTGCTTGATTTGTCAAAACTTTTCTCAACCTATCTACAAAAGATACGAGGAAAACCAATTATTGGAACGTTTTTGTAGTTTACAAGGTAAAAAACTATCGGTGTAAATCTGCCATACCTTTGATGTTTTTGAATCCAACATTCTAAACATAATAGTTAATCAAATAGATCATCTCATGACTTTGGCATGGAGTTTATTTCTCTGTGTCACTATTTGCTTTCAAATTTCATGGCCAATTTATCTATATTAATTAAAAAAATAAACTTTTCAGATCATGGAAGAAACATCTGCGTTATCCAAACCTGGTAGTGATGGGCATGTTTTAGTGCATTTTTATGGAAATCTTCCCAGGTATTGTCTCATACATTTTCCTGACGGAAGTTTCTTGGTTGTCTAACTTGTCTACTTATTGCACTGATATTTCTTTGTTCCTTATCAGTGCCTGGATTGATCCAATGACAGATATTTCAACTTTTGAGGAGGTGAGTTAACCCTTTTCATGCAATATGCTTTTGTACATATATAACAAGTTGATGGTGCTTATAACTTTAGAAATCAAGCCACTATCTTGTATTTACATCTTGTTGATATTTAACATCCAAGTAAAGCCATGCTAGAAGAGAGGCATATAGAATGCCTAATCCTCATCTTCTAAATGAGAAAGCAGAGGATGAATAAATGCTTATTTCTCAATTTTCTAATACGTTTCCGTGCAACATGTCACACAATTTTTGTACTGAACTATTAAAATAATGATTTGGATTAAGCATATTGCCTCTGCTGTTGTCAATCCTTCTATTCTAAATTTTATTTTCAATTTTATGAATTTCCTTTTCTTTTCTGTTGAGAGGTTGGTTGCTATGGAATTAGGGAGTTATTTTACACAATTTTCTGTTAAGCAGGACATAATTTTCAACAATTGTGAAGAAAGTAGTTCTATGATTGTTTGCTTAATCATTTCTGTACATGATTTTTATTGCAGTCGTTTGAAGCAAGGAGCAATAACCCTTCAGAAGATTTTCAACAGGCTTTAAAGCAAGTATGTTTAATGTAAAGCAAAACTTTTGTATGTTTTGCTCCAATAAATTTTACAATTTCAGCCAATGGAGTCTGTATATTATCTATTTTATAACCTCTTCCCTATTCTCGGTAATATTTTTTATTTTTTTTAATACTAGGCATTGCAGAAGAAGGCACAGCTTAGTTCTTGCCAAAAGTTGACGGCTGATAGTTCTCCTCAATCTGATATGCAAGAACGTCCATTTGGTACCGTCTTGATTTATACTCTAAATTATTTTGTGTATAGTGAAGTGAGATGTCACAACAAGGAACACAATGGGGGATGCCACAGTATAGAAAATAAACTATTTTCAACCTCTATCATGACCCTCATTGTGACAAATGATGATTCAACTAGAGAATTTGCAATTTCACATAGGCTTATTGGCAATCATCATCCCGTTCCATTCCATATGGTTGATTTTGCATTATAGTTTGAAGATTTAGTTCACGTCTAACTATCAAATACAGTATGACATGGGAAGCTTAGTTTCATTCTGTCATATGAATTGTTACCTCAAATGTAACACGATAAATCGGATTGACAAATTTTTCTTTGCAATCACTTCTTTATGAGCCATCAAAAGTTCTGTCTACCACAGTGCTTGACTTAATGTATAATTCATTAGATGATACTCTTTCAAGTGTCTTTTGAGATCACTTTCAATGAGAAACTATTGTCAACTAGAACACTTGTCAAGATATGGTTTGTTGTGTATGTCACTGATATGTGTTGGGTCTATTTATGCCCAGCTCCTTCCACTGACATCCCATAGGTAATTATTGGTAGTGATCCTAAGAATGATATCTTCACCTTTTTCCACATAAATGCTATGAACAATGTCGATTTCATTCAGTATTGATAAATGTATTTTACTTTTTACTATATGGACATAGGACCAGATATATTGTTGTGCTTTAGACACACAAGGATTCCATCATATGACTCTTTATCTTTTATCTCTACATGGTATCTATAGCCTAATATGAATCTGTGCCCTCCCAATGGATGGTGTCAGTTTTTGTTTTCGAATATTGTCTCTTTCCAATTTCCAGCATCCCTTCTTTGGCGTGCATATTTTTCCATCTATTTTCTATCACTTCCTTCACTGTTGCTCTATGGTTGTTATCTTTTCAAACTACAACCCCACTATTTGAGTTACCTTGCCTAGTTGACCATTGCATCGTTGGAGTTGTAGCATTAAAGCAGCCATGCACTCTCATGCACGCCTTGATGCTGTTGTGTTTTTGTCTCCCTTTATCGTTCCCGAGGCACATGATCACAGAGTCATTTAATTTATTTGCAAAAAGTGTTAAAAGTGTTTGAAGAAGTTCTAAGAGGCTAACCCAACTGAATGCCCTTTTGGCATGAAGTCTGACAAGTTGGGGTTTGTAGTCAACTAAAAGGGAGTTGAAATGTATCTGACAGTATTCAAATGCCACTTTCTCACCAAAGAAAGAAAAATTTAAGGCCTTTTAGAGAGATATTGGATTATATTTCCCGATTCACATCTCTACCTAACAAAACTATATATGGTCCGTCCATCTTCAAATTGTTGTGCAAAAATCAACCAATGGAGTAAAATGATGTTTGCCCAAACTCAAACAATATTTGTGAAGTCATCAATAGAATCGTTGCCTTTTGCATCAAGTAGCACAACGAAGGTGATGACTCCATTGAAAATATCTTATTTTTCAACGATAGGTAGTGATTTCATTTTGGGTAGTGGTATGATTAAGATTACGGGTGTCAAGTGAGTCAACCCAACTCATTACGGGTTAAGCTACCTCATTATGGGTTGAGATAAAAAAGGATAAGCTCTACCCAACTCACTTTTTGGTGAACTAGAAATTTTTGTAACCCGGTTTGATCCACTACGGATTAGTGGGTTGACTTACTTACGAATATTTTATTTTTATAATTTATTCTAAAAATTTATTGCAGTGCAATAAAAGTGGATTTACTCAAATTTTTTTTATAATAGGAAAATCAAAGTGTTCACCTAATTCTCGAAATATTACTATAAAGATAGTAGTTGGAAATTAAAGTATCAACATATATAAAATAAATAAAAAATTAACTTGACAAACAAATAAATTAAACATCCAAATTATTAAAACATTATTGAATAACATTCTAGTATTTAAGAAGATCAATTATGAACCAATATAATTTGAAGTAATAAATAATTATAATAAAAAACTTATAAAAAAATAATAAAAAAATTAATAAAATATTGTTTGCAAGTTATGGATCAACTCATCTTCAATCAAGTTGGAACCCATTTAATCCATGGGTTAGCTGAGTCAAGTTCAGTTTAACCCATATCAGCTCGAACTCATGGTGAATCAATCAGGTTGACTCACAACCCAAAATCCATTTTCACATCTCTAATTAAGATTAGTCACGTTTCTATTTAGCAAATATATTTAGCAAACAAAGGATTGTGGGGCACTTATCTTCATAGAGTCCCATGTGCATTGTTTTTATCCATGCATCTTTTAATGTTCTTGATGTCTTGTGTGTTTGTCAGATTCGACAGCTATCTACTGGTTGGCAATGGTTTATTCTTTTTGGTTGTTCTTTTTGCTTTTTAATACGAAGTTATGGTTTGAACAGATAACTGCCCTTCTAGAACGACAAGCAAAACAAGTGATGATTTTCAAGAGAGACGAAGAGGGAAAAGGGAACGTAAACCCAAAGTTCACTTTGATGTAAGTTTATAATTTAGAACCTGTGGCATGATCACTATTGGAACTTGTTTTTAACGGGCTTATTGTATAAATTCTTTTCCAGGAGGTTACATATCCAGTGAAATCAGAAAGAAAGCTTCGTCGGTTAAAGATAATGCGGTACCTCGGCCTTGCAGCACCAATCGGTTCTCCCTTTTGAATTTTGACCGCGATTACGAGTAATGCATATTTCAAATGTTTGCAGCCAAATTTCCTTTCTTTAACTATAAATTATCATGAAATATGCATATTAAAAAATCTTTTTTTATTTGCCATTAGTTCTGTAAATTTTGTAGGACCATGTAGTCTCATATTACATTATTATCTGTAAAAACCATATCAGAATTTAATGGAATAACAGATTAGTTCTCCAATAAAATCTCCATTTTCCATTTGTTTAGTTTGGGTTTATCTTAATGGTCATATGTCGTATAATTTACAAAAATCTTTGGGTCGCCTATTCACTTTTTTTTTTGTCAAAATAAGGCAATAGAACCCAACAAAATGAAGGGGGGATGAACTCATAATTACAGTTGGTAAGTGTTGATTGTTGATCTATTATGAAGAAATATACGTTAATTATTAAACCACCAATTTGAAATATTTGGTCAAAAATCAAAAGATATTAGTAATTGAAATATTCTGATTTGGAAGTATCCGTTTTGAGAGGTTCATTATTGTACCATGCTTGAAATTCCAAATGCAGTTTATGTATCTTTGCTAGAAATTTGTAGATGAGAGAAAAAAGTGACCTTGTCAGGGAAACATTATCTATCGATGATGAAAACCAAAGTGACTACCCAACCACTTAAATCTGTATTATTGGCGATTCACAGCAGTGGGTGATGCAAATGATTTGTCAAATATTCTGGCTCGTATGTGCGTCTTATTCAATTCGGCCAAAATTTACAACAAAATCTATAATACCAACATGATGAAAAAAACCAAATGACGAGAAGGAAATGAACAAGCCAAAAGAATGAAATGAATAAGTAGAAGACGAAAGGGAACATGAAATACTGTTTGAGAAGAAAATCTCACATCCATTCCACAGAAGATAAAAGGCCATTTGCATCACTTCAGATTGAAGAAGCAAATTCAAATGTTTGCTATACAATGATGTGCTAAACACGTTATTTAATTATTTTGTTATTTGCAGTGCTAAACTTGCTGAATAACGCGGTATTTTATCATCAGATCACAGTATAATAAACTTTTGTGTATGTACCAAAATTAAACTATATTAGTTGTATGTTCTCATACATTTTTTTAGTTGTGTTCTCGTACATATTTTTAGTTGTATGACTTACCTTGTATGACTTACCAACATTGTGTTAATACAATGGTTAGTGATGGTTTGAGGTTTAAATTCAGGGATTTTCGGGCCCTCGTTAAGGAGATAAAAGGAGGAAAAGAAAAAAAAAAGCGAACTACAACGACTTGTGGTACACCATGATCTGTGATGGTGTGTAGTTGAGGGCTTAGTAGTTGAACAAGGAACGTAAAGGTAAACAAGGAAAAGATAAATAAGAGAAATAAGAAAAGGAAAAGGAAAAATCTCAACTACCTTTTAAAAGTTATATACATCTAACGATTCTAAACTATTATTTCATAATGGTAATGGTGGTCATGTACACATTCTCTACATTTCCATTTATTTTTTCGTTGCACGATTTTAACTTATAGTTAAGAAAATGCATTTATTATATAAATGTCATAATATTTTAATGTAAATCGTATTTTTAGACACTTAAAAAAGATATTCTCAACTAGAAGCCCTCCACTTATCATGAATACACTATACCATTTTTACCTTTAAACCTAATCTTTATACTTGATTAGACAATAACTTAGTCTTTGGGTCTAGATTTATCAACCTGCCATCAAAACTCTTCAGTGTGTGTATATATATATGGATTTGCTAATTTACGCAACCTCTTCTAGGAAACAATCTCTTATGTACTCAGACGGGCCGCTCCACTCCCTGTGTTCTTTCAACGTAGCAAGGAGGCCGGCTGAGAATGCCAAGTCGGTCATCCACACTCAGTCAGAGTCCAATTTCCTAGCGGAAGAAAGCCAAAAGGGAAGTTCTACGTCCTCACCTTTCAATCGAGCAACTGCGTTTCTTCGTCTTAGGCCTCCTACAGAGGTGTATTTCCTTTCAAAGTAAAAGAATTGAGGGGATTCTCGCCAGATGGAACAAGGCGCTTCGAACCATATACTGCTTTTGCTGGAATGAAACGAACGAAGCCTTGGAACATCATTCTGCTGCTTGCTGAGCCCGGATGGCGGAACTTGCCTCGTTTTTTTAGTTGATACATTTTAGTAAAGTGTACAAGTTTTAATGAACAAAAAAATCTCTATTTAAAGAAAAACATACTTTAAACCCAAAGGGTATTTTAATATTTAATTTAAAATAAAAAAATAAAAGTTAGTTATTTACAATTCACGACTTAATAACTACCTTTTATTTTTTTATTTAAAAAAAAAACTAAACCCTACATCCTAAACCCTGAACCCTAAACCCTAGACTCTAGACCATAAATCCTAGACCCTAAATTTTAAACTCTAAATCCTATCATCCATGATTGCTGACACGCAGTTATTTATCATCCATGGTTGCTGCCACGTAGTTATTTATCATCCATGATTGTTGCCACGTGTATTAGTAGTTATTAGTTTTTTTAAAATAAAAAAATAAAAGGTAGTTATTGATTGTAAATAATTAACTTTTATTTATTTTATTTTAAATTAAATATTAAAATTATTAAAATAGCCTTGGGTTTAAAGTATGTTTTTTCTTTGAATGTGGATTTTTTTGTCTATTAAAACTTAGTACACTTTGCTAAAATGTACCAAACTAAAAAAAAGACCTTACATAAATTAGCAAACCTCATATATACGTGTATACATATAATATACATATATGGAATTTGTTAACATATCTAAGCGTTTTTTTAAATTGGTACATTTTAGTAATGTGTATAAAAATACCGGATTTTAGTAAACAAAAATATTCTTCTATATTATGGATTCTAAGTTTTAAGGTCAATGGTATTTGAATAATTTTTATTCTTAAAACAAAACAAAAAACTCACAAACCTTTATTTACATCTCTCTCATCCCTCATTCCTCTCAATTCTTTCTCTATCTCTCACTCCACATTCTTTCTATCATCCTTACCGTAACTTCAAATGAAAAAAATCAGAAACACTCGCTAACACTAATCCACCTTTCTTACTTATCCAATTTGTTTATCTCTCATCTTCATCCTCTCTCTCACCCACACAGTAACTCGTAACACAATATTTTCTTATTCTTACTCTGTTCATTCATTTGTTTTTCATTTGAATAACAAAACAATTGATGATGTTGATGTTTATTTTTTATTTGAGGTTGTGTTATATCTTTTCCATTCTCATTGTTTAGTTTTTTAACCCTCCAATCAAAAATTAATATCAACATCATCAATTATTTTGTTATTAAAGTGGAAAACAAATGAACGAATAGAACAAGAACAACAAAGTGCGGTGTCGCGGGTTAGTGTGTCGCGGGTTAGTGTGTGTGGGTGAGAGAGATTCAAATTTTTTTTTCAGTTGATGCTAATGTAAGATGACATAGAGAATGTTGGAGTGAAAGAGGATCGAGAAGAATGAGAGTAAAGATCTGGTTTTCTTTTTTACGTATATTAGCAACCGATATATATATATATATATATATATATATATATATATATATATATATATATATATATATATATATATATATATATATATATAATAACATCACAGCCTTTTGGATTCTTTAAAGCTGGATAGAGAGATAATATTTATGTTTGTATTTTTTTAAATGTATACACTTTAAAGTTTATTATATTTTTGTTGAGAGAAATTATTATGATGGTAATTTAGTTGATTTAGCTTTAATTCATAAATAATAAGTAGTTTAATATTTTATTTTTATATATTAATTTAGATTTTTATAATAGATATAATTTATTTTGTTTTGTAAAATATAATTTTTATCTTTTGTTTGCATATTTTTTTTTTTAATTTTTTAATAAATTTTATGTGATGGTAATAATGGATGAGATGTTAAAATTCATAGATTACTTTATTTGAAAATGAAACTCTTAAATATACCAAACAAAAAAAATAAGGGATGTGTACAACATAAAACATGTTTGAATTCTAAAAGCATTTTTTTTATAGGAATTGTTTCCTATTTTCATAAACGATTTAAAATAAGAAAAGATACATCTGACAGTGCTATGATATTTCTACTAATTTTAAAATAGAAATTATTTATCTTTTATATTAATATAATTTTTAATTTGTAAATAAATATTCTCTTTCCTTATGTTTTTAATAAACAACAACATTCTTTATATTTTTAATAAGTTCACATTAACTTTCTTTATTTTATTTAAAAATATCATATAAATAAGCACTTTCAAAAATAAAAAGTTAAAAATAAATAATATATTCTAACATTGCTTTTTGACATGTAATTATAAATTTTCACAAATAATAAATTTACTGACTTTACATGGTTGAAAAAAAAAACATGTATCTTGGTTTACTTTAAAGAAAGTTAGTTATAAAGAGAATTTTTGAGTAAATAAGTGTTGAAAATTCAAATTTATTACTATATAATTACAAATTATTATCTATAATAAGTTTTAGATTTATGAAAATTATTTTAATTTGATATTAACAATAACTTTTGATTGGTTTTGAGTATAAATATTTTTGTCATAATTATTTAAAATTGATTAAAGCTGTTATAACTAATTATGAACACATTATTAATTGTAATTAATTGTAACATAGGTTATTGTGCTGTTAAAAAACAGTTTCCAATCATTTTAGCTGTTAGAAAAATTTGTTTTTCGGGGGAAGAGGAGGAGTGCATCTTAAATTCTAACAAAAAAAGTAAAGAAATGTTCTTGTGTTGATGGTTGATGGGACGGAACCCATAATATTAAATGGGAAAGAAAGAGAGGAGTACTATATTTAATTTCCGGAAGGCATGACATAACCAGCGCAGCATTCTCTGTGTGTCCTGGCGTCTAGAGGCACGTCTCCACACCATACCACTCCTCTCTCTATATATGTTGCTCTCGCATTCGCGATTCTCGCACCTTCCAATTCCATGGCTTCCTCGACTTCGATTCCCGCATCCGGTACGTTCTCCTTCTCCGAACATTCGTTAAATTCACTTTTCTTTTAATCTCAATCAATCATCAATTAATCTCTTTCTTGCAGAGGCCGTGCAGGTTCTTCTCTCCTTGCTCGCCGATGACTCTTCCTCCGTCAGAGAGGCCTCCATGTCCTCTCTCAAGAACATTGCCGCACTGTAATCACTTCTTTTTTTCGTTGCATTTCTTCAATTTCGCTTCGTATTTCATCCTCACAATTCTTTGCGTCTTTCTCAGGAATCCTCTTCTTGTTCTTGATTGCTGTGCCGTCGTGTCGCGTGGTGGACGTCGGGTGCGTTTTCACTCTCTCGTTCTCTCTCTATCTTGTTTTTCATTCGATGCTTAGGTTTTACTCGATTATTCCATTCTTTAATTTATTTTAATTCTCTTTTGTGGTCTTTCAGCGGTTCGGGAATATGGCTGGAGTTTTCCAAGTGATGGCGTTCGGCGTTCGGTCTCTTGACACAAGAGACGTTGATTCTGCTTTCATGGCGAAGCTAGCTAAGATTGCTACCGCGGAGCTGATATCCTCTAAGGTGCTTTGTTTTCTGCTTTCTTGCAGGAGTGAGTAGCTAGCTGCAGTAGTAATAGTAATGGACACAATTCAGTGACAGTCACTTTTATTTTATGTTGTTGGCTTAGTAGGAGTAAGTTAATTTGCGTGTGGTATTTTGGAGACTCGGTCTTACTTCGCACCAACTCAAACTAATTATAGAATAGAGGGAGCGCGTATATGGAGATGTCAGCGGGCTTGAATTGATCGCATGGTACTTTTGCCGTTTTGAATTGATGCAGGATACGTTTAATTTTTGTTTCTTTTTTATCAACGTAAGAGGATTACCTTTTAAGTTTTAACAATGCTTTTCCACATTTTGATAGAAGGTTTATACCTTCAAAATTTGGGTAACACCAATTATCAAACCTTCTAACCCTCATAAAGATACCAAGAACGCAGCTTTGTTTCCTGAACTTGGCACAGATTATTAAATCCTTGACGATTGTGGCATATGTCTCCCAATTGCAAACACTCTATATCTGCCTACTTTTGGTAGAAATTAATTTATCTGACTGACACGTAATATGGATGTTATCTGTGATGCTGCATTGGCCATGGTCAATTTAAGATCCAGACAAGAGAGTCGAGGATTAGAAGGTTTGATAATTGGTGTTACCTTAACATTCGATTGATTTGTTTTACTGTCCTCTACAGTAACAGAAGTAAGGAAGCTTAAGGTGACTATGACTATGTTTATTTAAATTTGAAAGATGATTTCCTAAAAAAAAAGCTTGTCTGATTTTTGGGATTGGATGTTAAGTTGGTTGACATAATTTTTTTTGATAGATAAGCACCATTCCGGGTGTTCATCTAAGAGATGGTTGAACAAATAGTGATTCAAGGTTTGAAATGTGGCTGTCCCTCCCCCTTTCATTGTCCATATGGACAAATAATTGGGTTTCAAAATTGAAATTCATTTTACTAGAGGACAAAAAAAAGACAGCTTACATGCTGGACCTGTTGATAGAAGGTTTTTACCTTCACAATTTGGGTAACACAAATTAGCAAACCTTCTAACCCTCATAAAAGATACCAAGAACGCAGCTTTGTTTCCTGAACTTGGCACAGATTATTAAATCCTTGACGATTGTGGCATATGTCTCCCAATTGCAAACACTCTATATCTGCCTACTTTTGATAGAAATTAATTTATCTGACTGACACGTAATATGGATGTTATCTGTGATGCTGCATTGGCCATGGTCAATTTAAGATCCAGACAAGAGAGTCGAGGATTAGAAGATTTGATAATTGGTGTTACCTTAACATTCGATTGATTTGTTTTACTGTCCTCTGTAGTAAGAGAGGTAAGGAAGCTTAAGGTGACCATGACTATGTTTATTTAAATTTGAAAGATGATTTCCTAAAAAAAAGCTTGTCTGATTTTTTGGGGATTGGATGTTATTAAGCTGGTTGACATAATTATTGTTTGATAGATAAGCACCATTCCTGGGTGTTCATCTAAGAGATGGTTGAACAAATAGTGATTCAAGGTTTGAAATTAGGGTTTTAGATTTGGTATTATTTGTTAGAGTTTTTATCTTATATTGGACTTTTTCCAAAACAATATTGTCTTATTGCGGTGTTTTGTTGTGTTGGGTTTATCAATAAACTACTATTGTCAACTTTTATGCCTTGTTTTTGAGGGGAAGAGAGAAACGAGTCAGATGGAAATGAAGAAGATGGAAATGAAAAAGATGCAAATGAAAAAGATGAGTGAAAATACCTGAGAAATAAAGTTACATGTGTTTGGTTGAAGAAAATATAATAGACGTGGCGAGAGAGATGTGTAGAGATAAGTGAGAAATAAAAAAGTGGATTTCGCTGTTTTTAAAATTATTTCTCCTTCTTTCTCTCCTACTAAACAGCTTACATTAATTTTACCCTCTTCATTTCTTCACAACCAAAGTCGCCATTAGTATCACATAATTATGCGACATAGATTTTCTTTTTCTCATAGTATTTGAGACCTATATTAGATGAGTACTCCTCATATTTCTGGTCTTTCCTTTATTTGAAATAATGGTAAGCGCTTGTTTGTATAAGCTTCGCTGTAGACGCTTATAGGACAGAAGAATGTTGATGGAGAAGTTTATCTAAACATATCCAAAGTCTATTATACTCTTATTGGATCCTCCCTTGTGTGTTATTTTCTTGATATCATGGTCATCTTAGAATATTTGAGCTTATGGCTTTACCAGATTTGCTAAGTTTCAGCTAATGCTTTATTTAATTCACAGTGATTGTTTTCTGCAGGAACTAAATTCTGACTGGCAACGAGCAGCAACAAGCCTACTTGTTGCAATAGGTTCACATTTACCTGATCTCGTAAGATATCTTCTTTTTCTTTTTAACTATTGAAATTGGTTTTTGTTTATATTAAAAAATTTAGTTCGATAAAGAATGGAAAGATAGGTTTACAGAGCCATTGAAACAAGTATGACCAAGAGAAAGAAAGATCAGTTGCATGCAACCCTACTGTAGTACAGTTTCTTTTTTACCCGTTGAATCATAAGTTAAGAACTGTTGTCCGTACTCCATAGTTTTACTTTATCCTTGTACTTGGAGTTATTGAAGTATTTTTCTATCAAGCTAAAGTAATATCTCCCATTCATTTTACTTTCATGGGATGTACCACTGCCTTCCATATATATTTTATATAAACTCTTTTTTGCACATCCCCTAGTTTTCCCTGGATTTTTGATCTCATGTCTTTGATCTACCTTTCCCCTGGATTGGTGTTGCAGATGATGGAAGAAATTTTTCTTCATTTATCTGGGACCAATTCAGCAGTACAGGCTATGGTTCAAATCCTTGCAGAATTTGCTTCTACTGATCGTTAGTAATCAATTTTAACTATGTACATCAGCTGCCAAATTTTTCTGTGGGATCACACATTCAATTGTAAACGCTGATGAGTTTTTCTTCCATATAAATCTGATACAGCCATGCAGTTCATTCCACGTTGGAAAGGTGTACTTTCCCGAATTTTGCCAATTCTTGGAAATGTACGAGAAATGCATCGCCCGATTTTTGCAAATGGTATGGTGATTTTTCTGTTACGTTGTTGATGGATATGTTTCTTCTATCTTTGATGTCTTTTATGAAGCACTGGATAGTACTTTGATTGGCTTCACGTATATGTAACCAATTTTGATACTCTTGGATACTTCATTGATACCTATTTGTTAAGTATCAAGGCTTATAATTTTTGTTTGAAAATCTAGTACAACTACGCTGGTTGTTATATAAACATACAATATGGAACCATGGAAGCACTGTCCGTTTGTGAACAAAAAAGGTGACTGTCCTCTTTATGGTTGATTTGAAGAACCAAATTAGATTACTAGTACTATTCCATTTTGTAAATAATTGGAAGTGATTTATGATGACAATATTTATAATTTATTTATTTATTTTAGCAATGTCCATTAAGTATGTTCTTAATTTGGATGGAATTGAAATTATATGTTTATTATGTTTTAGGATTCATTATTAATATCTACATATAAATACTAAACTTAAACGTATCTTATTTATTATTAGAACAATCATATCACCATATTGAATGCATATCATGTACGTGCTTAGTATGCATCGTAGGTGACTTTCTTGAATTGGTTGAGATTGCTGACAAGGGCAGTTTATATCTGACAGGTCCAGCCTAAGTGAATTGCATATGAATTCACCTTTTTATAAATTCCATGACATGTTAGGGCATAGAGTAATAAATGTAAAATTGGAAAACCATAATGTATTAAATATAGTTGTGATGAACAATTTTAGATTTTTTAAAGGACATGTGCATCTTGTGGTTTCTGGAATTTCAAAGAGACCTTGGCCAAAAAACATTTTAAGATAAATTGGTGTTATTAGTAGGCTAACATTTTTAATGGATGGTAAAATTGGAGATTTCTATCAGCATGGACGTGAAAAATCTTGGCTACCTGGTTTTGGAGCATGCCAATTTTGGTGATTTTATTTTCTTTGTACGTTTTTTTAGAGTTCACTCTAGGTTTAGTTGGTAATGTGTTATATTATGGCTGATACATCATTGAAATATTTTTAAATTGTTTTAAAATATAAATTTTGAAAATTTATGATCCTTTTGTGTTGAGCTTTCATTTTTTTATGGTAGGCGAATGGGGGAGGATGATTTTTGGCTAACTATTGCTCAAAGATGTTATTGTTACTGATAATCTGATCCAGTTAACTCATAATTTATCATTTTTTGCAGCATTTAAGTGTTGGTGTCAAGCGTCTTGGCAATATAGTATAGACTTTCCTTCACATTTTCCTCAAGATGCTGATGTCATGTGAGATCAATATACAGTCTTCTAGTTTATTTTCTGATTCAACACATCTTGTTCCCTTTATTTCTTATCTGAAGGTGAGAAATATCTCTAATTCTCTATGTAGTGCAGGTCATTTCTAAATTCAGCTTTTGAGCTTTTGTTGAGAGTTTGGGCAGCTTCAAGAGACCTTAAGGTCACTACTATTTTTCTTTACTTCTGTTCTTGCATTCTGCTCCTTATATGAGTCTTTATAATTTTCTGGATCCTTTTTTTGCTGATACATCTATAAAAGTTAAGTTTCTGAACATGTTCTGTTTGTGTGGTTGATGAACATAGATGAGTATTTTAGTGTATAATTTATGACTTTTTTACTTGATTGTTTTTGATCTTTGTCTTATTTAAACTTATTTCGTTTTAGGTTCGTGTGGCATCTGTAGAAGCACTGGGGCAGATGGTAGGTCTCATAACACGAGCACAGTTAAAGACTGCCCTACCAAGGCTTATCCCTACAATATTGGACTTGTAAGTATGGTCTTTAAAGCATTTTATATTTTAGTTATCTATTGTTCATATTTAATTGGTTTTTTTTTCTCTTTAATGTGTGATTTCTCACTAGATTAAAATATGAAGACACTTAAAATATCAACTAGTATTATTAGATGGATTCATATTCATATCTTCTTATGTCAGGTATAAAAAAGATCAAGATATAGCTTTTTTGGCTACATGCAGTCTCCACAATCTGCTAAATGCCTCTTTGTTGTCCGAAAGTGGTCCTCCTATGCTTGATTTTGAGGTATGAATACTATAATGTTCTTGTTTAAAACGTTTCATGGTATGTTAGAATTTTTTTATCATACTTCTGGTTATGTGGTAATTTTCAATCAAACCTTAAAAATTTGTATTTGATTTGTTTGCATATCATTTAAGTGATGGGAGAGTCACTGCTTACTTTAGGATGTAGTATGAACATCTATACATTGTTTGAAAATCTTTACCTTTATTTATCTTTTGTTGTGTGGGTTAAGCACTTGTATTTCTACCATCTCCTATATACCTGCATTTCCTTATCGTCATGGGAAAGGAGGGCTAACTGGGTTGTTGTTGTTCTGCTGGTAATGTGGTCATCTCTAAAGCAATTTCTACCCTTTTCTAGTAGGAATGAGTGGACAGCTTCATAAGCATACTGGAATATCTGCTTATGTAAATAAGAAATTGTAATGCCTTGGTATATGTCACTAATCTAATGCTCATAGTAAATTGTAAATGAATGAGGCTTTGAATATTGAATGATTATGGTTTGAAGGATGACTGTGGTTGTTTAGTTTAAATTTGTTCTTTCACAAAAAATATATAATCTTCTGATGTTCATATTGGATTGTATGTTCGTAATATGATAGCCAAAATTATCCAATGATCATACTGCAGTGTGGTGTCAAATGCTATAACTCCATTTATGGGTGTAAAGAAGTTAAAACAAATGCTTTAAAAATTGTTTCAACCAGATAATTGAGAAACAGTGGTTCATAACCCATTGAATCAGTGCATAGGAAATGATAAATATATTAGAATGCAAAAATTTAATTTAGTGGTATTCAGAAGTCAAAATAAAGATAAAAAAGGAACAAATAACTACATGGAAAAGAAACTATAAAATAAAGTGGAATAAATATATAAATAAATTATGTTAATGAAGTGTTGATTTTTTTTGGAATAGATATGGCCTTCCTGAATTTAGGTTTGGCTAAGCATTTGGTGTTATGTGTTACCTTGTTTCTATGGGT
This sequence comes from Vigna angularis, assembly GCF_016808095.1. Classification (NCBI taxonomy): domain Eukaryota; kingdom Viridiplantae; phylum Streptophyta; class Magnoliopsida; order Fabales; family Fabaceae; genus Vigna; species Vigna angularis. The sequence continues at coordinate 44,522,406 of NC_068971.1, forward strand.
GTATTTTCTTTTGGCATGGGTTTTGGTGTGCTACCCCATGTTTTTTGTATTCTTTTTTCTTTGTTTTTGTTATGGATTCTCATGTAATGGCATATGATTGCTGAGCTTTGGGGTGCTAATCTAGTTGGGATTCTAAGGTGCCATATGCCTAGCGTGTGAGAAAAAAGAACTTCTATGCAGACTTTGTTATAGACTACAAGAGAAGTATGCTGCATTCACAAATTAGACAAACATTATCTGGCCAGGGTTGGGGGAGGGAGAGTTTATGATTCTTTTGGGTCTAATATAAACAAGAGAGAGCCAACAGTGAATTAAAGGAGAAGAGCTTCTGGATTCAACCAATGTCAGAAAGTTTTGGAAAACATGAGACAATTGAAGTTAAAGCCACAGTGGAGGACATGGATTGCAGATTTCTGAGGCTTCATTATTGAGCCCTAATAGGCATGCTGTCTGGTTGACAGTGCAACATCTTTTTGAAACTGCTGGTCAAGATTTATTGTCCCTTAAAACATCTGACACATTTCTTATTTTATCTTCTTGATGCTTTACGAATCACCATTTCAATGATGCATGTATGCAAGTGCAACACTATCATTCTCTCTTAATCATGGACACATTCCAAAGTTGTGCTATATGTTGCTGTACTTTTATCACTTGTGAAATTAAATAAAATCATTGCTTGCAGGATTTGACTATTGTTTTATCAACACTTCTACCTGTGATATCTACGAATAATGACGGCAAAGACCAATCAGATTATTCTGTGGGACTAAAGGTAATACTATCGATTTCATTAGTTGGAAACATAAGTTGTTTGAATATGATAACGACTGTTGCACCTGTTGCTACAATGGTCTATCTTTATTCCATTTTTTACCAACTCAACTTTTATGCTTTGAATTTAGTAGTGCAATTCTTTTTAGCATATATTTGTTATGTTCCTTTTGTTTCTTGGACTTAGGTTCCAACTGCAGGTATAATAATTAGTTTACTTTTTTATGGGTGCCTTTTGCAATGTGGGGTTATAGTGGTTGTGTAGGTCAGTGGAATTTATCATTATGGTTTTGTAAAGATGTTCTTTTTTGTGGGATGGTATATTTTTCTAGAATTTGTTATTAGCTTTTTTAGCCTGAATAACTTGTCTCTTATTTTAAGATAGAGTTGTATTCTTTCACTTCCTTATGGGCTAGAATTAAAGCTCTTCTGGGTAAGGAATGGTGTATCTACGCATACAATTTTTGGTGGATTAAGAGCACAATGTGTTTTAGATTAAAACCGAGAGTGGGTGGGTATACTCTTGCTCATTTTAGTGGAGCCTCATCGGGATTAGATTCTGTGGATTTTTAATGGGTTCTCTATGATGCACGGAAAGGGTTTGGACCCTAGAGAATCTTTTTGAGATGATAATTCTCCATTTTGTTCGTGTTTTTGTGGATTTCATTGGAGGCTTTCATTTGGCTTTGTGCCAGTACTTTTGCTTTTATTGGTTTTCTTTTAGATAAGGGTGTCCTCTAATATTAAGTTATCTCCGAAGTTAATAATGGTTAAGATGTATACATCTTCAATATGAAGTGTGTCATAATCTTAACCTACTAATATTTGAGGGTGGATGCATCTTTAGTTAATCACTGAGAATATCAATTTAGAATAATTTTTTCCTTTTTCTTTATCCAGAGTAAAAGAGGTAAACATTTAATTTATTCAATTATGTGTCACAGATGTATAATGAGGTTCAGCATTGCTTTCTGACGGTTGGCTTGGTGTATCCAGATGATTTGTTTTTGTTCCTTGTGAATGTAAGTACTTAAAAATTGGTAGTATGCTTGTAATTCTGTATGGTGTTAATTCAAAGTAATTTTTCTTTTGGCCCCTACCTTGTTGATTAAAAAATAAAATTTACGAAGAATAAAAGAGGAATAATATAATAGTAGAATATAGATAAAGTCAACAAATAAAACATCAGGATAAATTAATTAAATTTCTTGAAGAAGCTTGAATAGAAACAGGGGATGCTGTTTCTTTTGTCTTTATTTTTTCCTTTTTGGCTGGTATGTTTTCTTTAGTAAGTACAAAAAACCTATACTGTTCAAAATTTATTGAAGTTTTTGAAACCAACAAATGGGATTAAAACTAGGTGGCAATTTATAACTATTAAAACTTATCAATTAAAGTTAAGGTCATCAAATTTCAAACCTCAGTTTTGGGTGTATTTAGTTTTCTTTTTTGTCCATAAAAAAAGTAAATTCAAAGTAGTACCTAGTTTTTATCTTAAGCATTTGTTTTACTCCCTAATAGTAAAATCACATCACTTATGGTAAAATATTCTAGTCCATACGTTTATCAAAAGTAATCTGGTTTTAGTTCCTCGTTAGGGAATAAGGATTAAAAAGCATTTTAACCTTTAAACTTTAAATGATGTTCGCATGTTCAGTCCAAGAGGGCTTTTTATTGTCAGTATTTTTTATTCCTTGTTTTCTCTATCTATTTTCTTTTTCCAAGTTGAACAATACTTTTTTGTGTTTCTTGTAATATTTACAAATAATGCATATGTGTCTCTATTGTACCTGCTTCCAGAAATGCAGATTGAGGGAAGAACCATTGACTTTTGGTGCTCTTTGCATTTTGAAGCATCTTTTGCCAAGGTTCCTGCCTCCTCTATTCCTGATGGTAGTTATTCATATATATTAATAATAATGTAATCTATAATTCTTATTTGAAGGCTGTCAGAAGCTTGGCATAGTAAAATATCTCTACTAGTCGAAGCTGTAAAGTCCTTGCTTGAGGAGCAGAATTTAGCTGTTCGAAAGGCACTATCTGAGGTAAGTTCTGTGTTGGTTTTTTAATATTTAAATGAGACAATACCGTCTTTCAGTAATAGGTCAATATATTTTGGCTTCTCAGTCTTTCCTCCTTTGTTTATAGTTAATTGTGGTTATGGCTTCTCACTGTTACTTGGTTGGTTCGTCTGGAGAGTTGTTCATTGAATATCTTGTACGCCATTGTGCTATAACTGATCACAATAGGAGTGATCTCGAGAACATACCAAACAAGAGAATAGAGGTACTTTCTCTCCCCCTTCCCTCAAAGCAAAAAAATCAAGCAAAGTTCATATCTTTGAATTGCCAAGAATTCTTGTGAATTTTTAGTAAAATATGGTTATATCTTGGAGCTTAATACCAAATTGTGTGTGTACTTCTTACTTTCTTGGATATAGTCCTCTTTACTCCACTGTTTTCAGTGCTTTAGGAGAACTTTCATATGTTGATATGATTGGAAGACTCTGTCGTTTTGAGCTTTCCAGTCTCTAGTTCACCTTTCAATTGAACGTTCATTGTTATAGTTATTCTTCCTCCTCTCTTATATGATACATTTATTTTATTTATCATCGACACCTAAGTTTTGACGATCCTTCTTAGATGAAAATTGGAGCAGTTACTCCTAGTGAGTTAAGAGCAGTTTGTGAAAAAGGTCTGCTTTTGGTAACTATTACGATTCCTGAAATGGAGGTAAGTTTTATTTCTTTTCCTTATTGATAAAAATTTTTCACTTGTTTTTGTGGGCTCATTATTTCTTTTAATTCTCTATTTGCTAATTTTACCCACAAATTCTTTTGAATTGATATTGGATTGTACAGCATATTCTTTGGCCTTTTCTGTTGAGGATGATTATTCCACGAACCTACACTGGTGCTGTGGCCACGGTAAAAGTTCTGTTGGGAATTTCAGCTTGGTTTTCAGATGCATGATTAATTTTATCCATTCATTGTATGATTTGCAAATTATCTGGAAGTATAAATTTACTGCAAAATTGAATTTTTATTTTTGCAGAATTTTTTCTTTGGCAAATGAAATGACATCATTACTACTTTACAGGTTTGCAGGTGTATCTCAGAATTGTGGCGGCATAGGTCATATAGCAATGATATGTTGAGTGAGTGTAAAACCCGTCTTGATATACCAATTGCTGAGGTATGATATCACTGATAGTTTGAATTTTTTTTAATATTTATAATTCACTTTCAATTGTTAAAAAAGAACCACTGTTTCCTGTATCAGCACATATTGCCTGGTTGAATAATTTATGCTTGATGCAGGAACTTCTGGCTCGCTTGGTGGTGCTTTTGCATAATCCTCTGGCAAGGGAACAATTGGCCACTCAAATTTTGACAGTGAGCTAATGACATCCCTTAATATCTTCATAATATTTCTCAATAAATTCTTCTTTGATATATATTGTCACATATAGAGGCCTTCAGCATGATTTTTTTATGTTGCAATTCCGTATATATACTAACATTTACCAATCCATGGACAAAAAAATAAACTTTTATTAGCTTTGGGCTAAAACCTGAAGAAGTTAACATGTTTGTTGAATAGTTTCGTTAATGCTATTAGGAACTAGATATTTCTTCTGTGATTATTGTATCAATAAAAACATCTTCTATATAACTTAACAAGTATTGACTCTATAATAGCCTACAGACTTTAGAAGCTTTGCTAAATTACTGTCTAATGCTAATTGTATCATTCTTCTATCCTTTTATCCTCTGTTACCATCATTTAGAAAACACATAGCTTCTAAGTTTAGTTCTTCAAGAGTGAACTTTGCCAAATCAAGAAGCCCAATGCTATACTTGGAAAAGAGAGTGACTTTATTATTTTCATTCATATCAATTACATTCTCCTTACCTCTATTTGTAGCAATCTAATCTTCTAAAAAAGAGAAATAAGGAAACAATATACTGAAAAATAATCTGGAATATCCTACAAATATTTTTTCTAATTAAGAAGATTATATATATATATATTTTCTCTAAGAAGATTCTATAGATATTTCCTCTAATTACAACAACTATCATCATGTGGATATATCTCCACAAATGTTCATCAACCTTGTCTGTCCTTTTTTATACAATAATACCTTCATCTTTTCTAGACAAACGTTGAAGGTTCGAGAACATATAACCAAATATTAGGTCTTTTTTGGATACATTGTTTCTTTTCAAAGACTGAGATGGAATTTGTTCTCCAATTTTTATCATAACATGACCAAACATATGACAAGCTCAAGAAGCTTCAAGATAAACTTTTTAGATACTATTTCAAGCAACCAAACTATATCCTAGAAAAAAACTTTAAAGTTTAGATGCCAAAAGATTCAATACTTTTTTGATTTGTATTTGGAAGTATACTAGAAATATCCAAGAAGTATCTTATAAAAACATCTATGAAATACTTATACTTCAATTTGGTTAGTCTATTCCAAATACTCTACTTCATTGATACATGTCAATGAAGTATCAAAATCTGTGAAACTTCAATATTTTATTTCTTTCACATGTTATATACTGATACTTTTGGATACATCATTGATACATGTTGGAAAAATGTCCATATCTTTAAAATATTTATATGCAATAAAACTACAATTGGTGAAGTGACGATGATCTTGGAAAGCAAAGATGGAAATTGTTCTATTTACGAATCATTTTGAGAACCTAATGAGATTGATAGTGGTATTTCTAAATCTAAATAATGGAAACTAATTTATGATGACAACGATTTATAATTGTTTTATTTTGACAATGACAGTTTAAGAAATGTGCTTTTAATTTGGATTTACATTATATTCTTGTTATGTTTAAGAATTTTTTATACATTTTTAAATATATATCTTACACATGATGGTAAAAGTGCCATTAGATTGAGGCCAAGTCTCAACTCTTCGGAATGGTCGCTCAAACTATTTGGAATGTTATTTTAATATGTATTTGATGAATTCTTTTTATTGGTTGATGGTGTCATTCACTAAGCTTTTCTTTTTTTCTCAAATTTAGTTGCACACATTCCATTGGATGACATGTAAACATATTTTCTGCAGGTTCTATGTCTTTTGGCACCTCTATTTCCAAAAAATATTAATTTGTTTTGGCAAGATGAGGTAACATTTTTTGCTAAAAATTATATGTTATCCGGTTTAAATCTTCAGTGCTTTGTGAATTTCTTTACCTTTTGTTAGAGGTTGACAATCAGTCAAGTTTTTTGGTTATACATCATTATTTTGAAGCATGTCCAAGTTGAGCAAATGAGCAAATAAATATTGGTGAAGGTCTTGCATTTAAATATCTTAATTGTGCTTGTTGAAATTGTAATAAATTATCTTCTATTTATAATAGTATTGTTTATAAGTGAATATATTGGATTTGTAGGCTGGCCATTTTGGATTTAGAGGATTCTAAATTTCTCTATATATGTGTAATTATTGTAATAAGCCTATATAAGCTCCTTAAGTGAAGTCATTCAAATATTCTGAGAATGTTGAATCATAAAATTTTGTGCTTTGCTAGGCTTTCTTGTCTTGTAAAGTTTTAGATGAAGAAAACACTTTAGCAGTTTTATAATTTTGTATCTAATGTGTCTGCCTGCATAAGTCTGTTTGTTATTGAGAAATAATCAAAAAGCTTCACATACTTATGTTCATTTTAAAATATAGTTTTGTTGTAATATGCTATTTTGAATCAGTTACATTATAACTTAAAATTTCAGGATGATTATTATAGACCAAAGTGTAATTATTTTCTGTATTTGGGTAAGCTCTAGATTCCAAAGATGAAGGCATATGTTAGTGATACAGAGGACTTAAAGCAGGATCCGTCATATCAAGACACTTGGGATGACATGATTATCAATGTGAGTGTGAATGAATTGCTTAACATCCTACCCTCACGTTGTTCAACTGTATAATAAATAGTTCAATAATTTGTAAGAAGTACTTGTCATGAAGGCAAACTTTCTGTTCAATGCATGAGCTATTTTTGTTCAAGTAGGTGGAGTATTTAGTTTGTTTGCAACTAAAATATTTTTTCAAATAGGTTAATTGTGAACTGCATTATGATAGTTCTACTGAAGTGATCAAACATGTTTCAAATTGTTTATGTTGATAAGAAAAAATACAATGATGGATCAGTATACAAATTGTGGTTATTCAAAGCTAATGTATGATCTCTATTTTTGGGCTGCAGTTTCTTGCAGAATCTTTGGATGTGATTCAAGATGCAGATTGGGTTATGTCTCTTGGAAATGTTTTTGCCAAACATTATGAACTTTATGCTTCTGATGATGAACACACCGCACTTCTGCACCGGTATCAATGCTCTATCATTAAGTGTTCTCTTTTGTAAACGGAATAGAAACACATGTTAAATATTGCTTTCTGTTACTTGACAAGTTGTTTGCTTTATATTTTATCTTATATATACAAAATAAGGCAGATGAAATTGTATTTGTACTGGTAATATTCAGGTTCACTGCAGAATATGAAATTAGTAGCTTATGATTAATCATTGTTTGTCAGTTAAATTGTTAGGCACCTTTGAAACAAAGACCAGAAAAACAAGACAGAAGAACCAGAGATAAAATCTCAAACTGAATTATTCACTTATTAGCTGTTAAAGAACAATGTTTACAAAGGAAAAAGCTTCCTTTCACACAGGGATCGAAGTCAAAGACTTTCAATACCAAAAAGATAGCCCTGTAATACCTTCCAAATGGAAACTATTTATTGACTGTCTTAGAAAGTCTCTCTTTGAAAACAACTAAATAAATAACCCCTTTTATTTCTAAATTCCCTTGTGTAATATGCATTCCTCTACCTCAAAGAATCTTTTAGCTCAAGTTATCCCTCCTAAAGGACCAATTCCCACAAACATTGACAACTCCAACCTTTTAACTCAAGGGTGAATTGGTTCTTCTTCCTCTTTATTAAAAGCATTATTGTCCTTGTTCTCCTAATCATAGTTGTTATTCGGGACTGATTGTTTTTCCTTCTTCTCTTCTACATCGGTTGAATTCTCCCACCCCTTTGAACCCCTTTTCATTCTTCTTGATAACTTTAAGCAATTCTTTAAGTTCTTTCATATCTTGTATTGGAGATTCCACATTAATTAGAGATAAGACAAGTTATTAATGTATAAGTGGGTGTAAACTTCACCTTACAAGTCGGTTGTGAGATTGAGTTAGGCTTAAAGTTAATTTCTTAACATGGTATCAGAGCCATTGTTAGAGCATATCCTAGCGAGATTTGTCGTTTGTTGGGCATATTGTTTCGCCTGTTACTGGGCTACTATTGGATCACCTACTAATGTTTAATCCCATGCTCGAGATGTATATACCTCGGTGTGTGTTGGAGATCCCGATTGACTAGAGATAAGACATGTTTATAGTATATATAAGTGGGATTAAACCTCACCTTATAAACTGATTTTATGGGGTTGAGTTAGGCTTAAAGTCCAATTTTTAACATTGTTAGATATATTGTGTTTTATGTTAATTAGGGAAGCATAGTTCCTATGTTAATTATGTTATTTTTTCATATTCATTTGTAGCCTACATTCTCATTATTATAAATACATTACCTTATGTGTATTTACTACACAAGTGAGATTAATCCTTTACCTAGTTTTGCTATTTTCAACTTGGTATCTAAAGGCTAAAGCTTTTAATAGTCAAATTTTAATTATGAATTCATTGAGAGATGATTTTCTTTGTTCTTGTCATAGAACACTTGTTTTACCAATTGAGATCCTTTTGTAAATTTTCATTGACTCATCAATCTGTTAGATTGTGGTGTTTCCATATTTGTCTTATTTTTGTGTTCTTCTTTGATTTTATTTAATTAAGGAAACATATTTTCTATGTTAATTATGTTATTTTTACATATTCATTTGTATTTGGACTTAGCCCACATTCTCATTATTATAAATACATTACTCTATTTGTATTTTCTACACAAGGGAGATTAATCCTATACATCCTGCAAGCTATCTTTCACAATATCCAAACCCGTTTTTACCTTTTTCTTTCCTTTTCTGATGTCCTGAAGAAGTTCTTTAATCTCCTTTATGTCCCATAGGATATCTTTGCTTATAAACAATTCTGTCAGACCAGTTTGTTTGGATACTTGAACAAAACATAAAAGAAAGAGACATGGAAAAAGGAAACTCAAAGAACCAATGATTAAAAGTCGTTTCCGTGCTATCTCTATTGTTTAGAAAAAACAGAAAACACATACAAAGGAGCTCTCTCCTTTACCATGAGCTAATACTCATTTAAAACTCCCAAGTTCTTAAGAAAAATGTGTCCCTCAAAGGATTTGATTGGTCTAATTATATAGACCAACTCACTCCGAAAACACAGATTCATTTGCCTCCTTTATTGTGCACCATTTACACCTCTTCATTTATTGTTCCACTGCACCCTTTAGTTTTCCTTCTATAATAATCTTTACATGCCTTCTCATTTTTCCCATTCCTATCATAATCCAACCTAATTAGGAAAACAAATTGTGAAATAAGCAAATGTGGTAAAAATCCTTAAAGATAAAGAAAAATAGGGGAACTATTCCTAAAGGGTAATAATCTAAGATACTATAAAGTATGATAAGACATAGTCATAAAAACAATGACCATGAACTTTACTAGTACAAGCCAAAAGATGGCTAATTATTTTCTCAATATGAAATGCACAGAAAAAGAATTTTTCATAAAAATGTAAGAATTGTTCTCCAACTTGATGCACAAAAGAGTAGCATAAATATTACACATTGCCGTGCACATTGGTTTCTTTTGTTCCGTCAAAACCAATAAATCCAGTCAACAGAAACTAGTCCACATGCCTTAGGGAAAACTCAATACTTTCCCTAAATGATCAAATCTTTAATGAAAGAAACAATTGGAGTACAAGAACAAATGGGAATCAATTCAATTTTTCACTGCAATATATTACATTAGTGGTTCCCTTCTATTAATTAAAAACTTGTTATGTTGATTTCAGAAATGTTCTTGTTCGGAAAAAAATTAAGTCCCACGTCATTTAGAGATAATGTCAAAATACACTATATAAGTGGGGGAAATCCTTACCTATTAAGCTGGTTGAGTTAAGCCTAAAGCCACTTTGTAAAATGTGATGAGAATCTATTCTAGATCAATTAAAAGAGTTACTTGTATTATCCATGTACGAAGCCTAATAGTGCTGGATGTGAGTGGGTGTATTGGGGAAAACCCCAATTTACTTGTATTATCCATGTACGGAGCCTAAATCTGCTTTTGTAAGAATTTTAAAGCCTGTGATGAGAAGTGATTGAAACAGATGAGCAAAACATTTTTCATGTTTATTTTTTCTTTTTACTATTACCAGTCTGAGCATAAACACCCATATACCATGGTATTTATTTCCAACTTTTGGCATAATTACGGATTCTCCAATTTGGTTCTCTACATGCACGTGCCTTTTGAAAATTCAAGTTACCATTACTTAAGATTGGAAAGGGTGTGAAAAAGGTATTGTACTTGAACACAGGTGCCTAGGCATTCTGCTTCAAAAGGTTAATGAAAGAGCTTATGTCCGTGATAAAATAGATTGGATGTACAAGCAGGCAAACATTGCAATTCCAACAAACAGACTTGGATTGGCAAAAGCAATGGGATTGGTGATTTAATCTTTTTATTTATTTTAGTTTATTTATTTTGATCTTGTTGGATTCATTTTCCTTTCCTATTGCTTCTTAAACATACTTTCTATTTATTAAGGTTGCTGCATCACACTTGGATACAGTATTGGACAAGCTGAAGGACATTTTAGACAATGTTGGGCAAGGCATATTTCAGAGGTTTATGCCAGATTTATAGGATTGAGTGTATACCGTTTTTTTTTCAAAATGTTATTTGATGAAGTTTTGATGTTCAGATCTTACTGCTACACTTGTGAATTGTTTTCATCCTCTTTTCTCTCCTTTATGTTTTATTTTCATGTTTTTGATGTTTGCAGTTTAATATATATCACATTGGAATTCAAAACCTTAAGTTTTTTAATGATAGCTTATGAAATTATTGCCCCTTGTATAATAATGTCAACTAAAACAGTAACTATGCTTTTATATCACCATAATATTACTGGAATTTTTCTGTTTTTATTAGTAACTTAAATGGCATCAGAAACCGAGGAATCTATTTACATAGATCCTCTTTAGCAGGAAAAGGAAACTATAGAATGCTAATAGGATTTTAATCTCTTCAATGGTTTCTCTGTTTCCAAATCTTTTTATTCAATCACGTTATGCACATTTCCAAATCACGTTCCTGCCTTCTTGTTTTTCTCTCTTGTTTTTCCCTTGCCTTCATATACAAGCCAAATCTCGATTCTGTCTGGAGTCTGTTACTTACCCTTCCATCAGGTCTTCTTAAAATGATTTTTTATTTCTTTTTCTTTCGAAGATTATATTACATTCAGAATTTGTCGTTTTTTGTTGATATATACTTGGTTTATTGAACAATATGTTTTGCATAAGAACATGATATCAGCTTGGAGAGAGATAGATCTTTATGTCCTGTCATTGAACATTAACATTTTCATCATTGCAAGTGTTCCTTAACTTACCCGCTGAATGCTCTGTTTTTCCTTTTTCTTTTCTCAAGATTCATATAGTTTCAGACTGTCTTATCTATTTGTAGCTTTTATTTGTTGCAGGATCCTGTCATTATTTTCAGATAGTTTCAGAACGGAAGAGTCTGATGACATTCATGCTGCTTTGGCCCTAATGTATGGATATGCTGCAAAGTATGCCCCATCAACAGTTATTGAAGCCAGAATAAATGCCCTTGTTGTAGGTCATCTTTTTTCTCTGCATTTGTTTTTGTTGTCTTGCTTTTTTTCTGATCAGATACTTAAGGAATAATTAATGTTTCATTTGGAACCATTCTCAGTTCTGTTTAAATGCAGTTATAATTAGGTACTGTTGAAAGAGAAAAATGATGTTAGAGATGTGGAACTGTGTGTCTAAAGTATTCGACCGAGTCTATTTTATATAAGTTTATTACAATAAATACAAACAGCTATATTGATATTTTTCCTGGATACATGATATTATAAGCCTATTAATGAGATTCTAATGAAATTTGGTTGATATCCTTACAATTATGAATCTCCTAATTAAATAAGGAAACAAATCACAAAATATAAAAGAATAAATCCTGAGAGAATGTAGGATATTCCCAAATATGTTAAAATGGTATCATTATAAATATCTCTTATTTCTATTAATGAGATTCTAATGAAATTTGGTTGATATCCCTACAATTACAAATATCCTAATTAAATAAGGAAACAAATCACAAAATATAAAAGAATAGATCCTGAGAGAATGTAGGATATTCCCAAATATGTTAAAATGGTATCATTATAAATATCTCTTATTTCTATTAATGAGATTCTAATGAAATTTGGTTGATATCCCTACAATTACAAATATCCTAATTTAAGGAAACAAATCACAAAATATAAAAGAATAAATCTTGAGAGAATGTAGGATATTCCCAAATATGTTAAAATGATATCATTATAAATACAGTGGAGTTCATTGTATATAAGTTGGATGCAATTGCAGTAAATACAAATAATTATACATGATTTTATTCCTGTATACATGATGAGATATGTTGATAAGTTAGATTTTAAAAGACATGCATATAATTACAAAAATTGTAATTAGGGAAACAACTCAAAATTGAGTAAGTTTTAAGATATCATCTAGGATTCTCTTGAAACATTATGATATCGTGAAATATTTCTTAAATCTCTTACTCTAGGAGTTCTTTAAGAACAGGAAAAAAAAAATGTATTCCTGTATTTTATGTATCATTACTGGTTTGCTGTGGACTAAATAATGAATTGTTTTCATTGAAGGAAGTTTGTATATTCTTGGGTTATTTTATGTGTTATTAGTTGGATATTAAATGCAAAACTGAAAATTGTTGGTAGGGTATTACTTGAAAAAGAGAAGTGACTTTATTATTTTCATTCATATCAATTATATTCTCCTTACCTCTATTTGTAGCAATCTAATCTTTTAAAAAAGGGAAATAAGGAAACAATATACTGAAAAATAATCTAGAAGATCCTACAAATATTTTTTCTAGTTAGGAAGATTCTATGGATATTTTCTCTAATTAAGAAGATTCTATAGATATTTCCTCTAATTACAACACTCTCCCTCAAGTTGGTAAATAAATATCAGTCATTCCCAACATGCCTATAAGATCTTGAGTCTACCTAGAGGGAGCCCTTTTGTAAAAATATCTATTATCTGAAGTTTGGTAGGAACATGAGTTGTCATCACAAAGCCTCTGTTTAGATTTTTTCTTTGATGAAATGTCTGTTAATCTCAATGTGTTTGGTCCTGTCATGTTGTACTAGATTATGGACAATGCTCATGGCAGACTTATTGTCACAGTATAGTTGCACAAGGTTGTCCACCTTGACTTTAAGGTTATCCAAAATGATTTTCATCTAGAGTCCTTCAGACATTCCTTGAGCAAGAGCTCAGAATTCAGCTTCTGCACTACAATGAGATACTCTATCTTGCTCTTTGCTCCTCCACGTTACCATACTATCTCCATGAAACACATAATACCCAGAAGTAGATTTTCTATCAGTAATAGAACCTGCAGCATTAGTATATATTTTCATACTCAATGTGTCTTCCCTTTTGAATAATAGCCCCTTTCCTGGACTTGACTTCAAGTATTGGAGAATTTTTTCAACTGCTTGCATGTGTCTCTCTCTTGGATCATGCATAAATTGGCTCACTACACTAACTGCATAAGAATGTCTAGTCTTGTGTGTGATAGATAAATCAATTTTCCTACCAACCTTTGATATTGGGTTTTCTTTACAGGAGCACTTTCATCACTTCCAATTGTGATTTTGTTCTATAGGATCTGTTTAGGTTCTACATCCCAATTTTCTATTTCTTTGAGGAGATCAAGTAAATATTTTCTTTGGGAGATAAAAATTTCATTCTTGGAGTAACCAACCTCTTTTCCAAGAAAACATTTGAGTTTTCCTAGGTCTTTCATTTTAAATTGGGCTGTCAATTTTTCTTTTAACGCCAATTTTCTTGTTTCATAATCTCCTGCAATAATCATATCATCCATATAGACAAACAATAAAGTGAGTTTACTAGTAGAATAATGCTTTATGAATAGAGTATAATCTCCTTGACTTTGTCTGTATCTCAAGGAAACCATTGCTTTTGTAAATCTTCCAAACCATACTCTAGGGAATTGCTTAAGACCATACAATGCTTTCTTTAGGAGGCATACCTTGTTTTTTTCATTTTTCACTTCAAAACCTGGGGAAATCTCCATGTACACTTTCTTTTCTAGATTTCCATGAAGAAAGGGATTCTTCACATCCAACTAGTGTAAGTCCCATCCAAAATGAGTAGCCAAAGCGAGAACAAATCGAACTGTATTCATCTTTTCCACTGGGGCAAACGTCTGCTCATAGTCAATCCCATAAGTTTGGGTATGTCCTTTGTCACCAATCTAGCTTTATGTCTTTCTATTGTCCCATCTGCCTTATGTTTCACTGTGAATATCCATATATACTCTACTACCTTATTGTCTCTTGACTTATGAACAATCTCCCATGTTGAATTTATTTCTAATGCATTCATCTCTCCTTTCATGGCTTGATTCCAATGTTCAAGTTTCATTGCCTCTTGGACTGAGTTTGGAATATTTGTGGCATCAATGGTAGTAAGAAAGCTTCTATGCTGATTAGAGAGATTGTTAGTGCAAACATATTGAGAAATAGGATATTTAGCACATGATCTTCCTTCCTTTCTCAATGCAATGGGTAAATCCTCAGTAATACTTATCTCCTCATTGTTACCATCAAGGATCCTCACCTCCAGATTAGACAATTTTTCTTGCTCAGGAGTCGAAGTGGGTTGTTTTCTTTCACCTTTTTTCCAAAAAAATTGTATTATTCCTCTTCTTTCTCATTGTGGAATAGGGTAGCTCATTGCTAAGATCTTGGGCATCCTGCAAAGTCAAACATGGTAATGACAAGAAGGAGAGTTCATCCACTTCAAGTGTTTTCTCCCCTGGAAGTGGTGGACTGACATAAAAGGATTGTGTTTCATGAAAGGTGACATCCATGGTGATAAAGACACTATTGAATATAGTGAAAAACTATATTTAGATTAATCTCCCTTGTGTTAAATACACACATAGGGTTCTCTATTTATAATAGAAGAAATATGGGCTAAGCCCAAAATACAAATGAGAAATAATAACAAACTAACTAAAAGATAAAAGATATAATATATCTAACACTCCCCCTCAAGCTGGAGCATACAAATTGTATGAACTAAGCTTGAAATAGATGAACTCAGTGTTGAACTAGATGATTTGTCTTCAAGGGTGTGAGGCAAACATAGATGGACTAACAGCAGCTTGTGAAACTTCAACTTCAAAAGTGGATGAAGGAGAGCCGTGTGGACAATGATAAACTGCAAGGACTGATTCCCAATCAATGATGGATGAGTGACGGGATCAACAGTAGTAGCTGAAAGCTAAGAGCTACAAAACTGCAGGGACTACACTAAATCCTCATCAATGATGGATGGGTGACGGGATCAACAGTAGTAGCTGAAATCTACAAAACTGCAGGGACTACACCCATATTTATGTGACTTGCAGTGTCTTGGAAACGTACTCCCCCTTAGTGTGAAGGTGGAAATGTGAAAGATCACAGTTGCTGAACCACTAAAACAAAACAAAATATTAAGCTACAATGCTAAAACAAAGACATCAAGATATGTTGGAGGTCCAAGATTCTTTGCTGGACAACTCCCAAGTGGTGATACTCAGCCGTGTATCACAAGAAGATCGGGCTAAACTCTAGCATCGAACAACGGCAAACAGTGCTAACTCTAGCACCAAACAGCAGCAAACAGTGCTAACTCTAGCACTGAACAGCGGCAAACAGGGCCAAACATCGGGCTAACTCTAGC
Organism: Vigna angularis; assembly: GCF_016808095.1. Lineage (NCBI taxonomy): Eukaryota > Viridiplantae > Streptophyta > Magnoliopsida > Fabales > Fabaceae > Vigna > Vigna angularis. Next base: position 44,538,261 of record NC_068971.1, read on the forward strand.
ACCGAAAAGTGGCAAACAGTGCCGAACAGCGGCAAACGAAACGGCGCCGGACAGCGGAAACGGCACCTGGACAGCGATCAATAGTGGATGGACAGTGGTCAAACGGCGCGGACAGCGGGAAACGGCGCCTGGACAGCGGGAAACGGCGCGTGGACAGCAGCAAACGGCGCGGGACAGCGGCAAACGGCATGGCCAGCGGCGATGGTCTGGTTGGCGAGACCGACTCCGATCATCAAGTTGGGCAGCCATGGCGAGGGAGAAACCCTAAAAATTCAAAGTACTCCGATTGATGCAACGACCACAGATCCAGAAAGAGGGCGAAGAGGCGATCACGGCAGTGCTGATCGGCGGCGGAAAGCTCCGGCGACGCGCCGGCACGCGCGGCGGCAGCGGCGAATCTTGCGGCGGCGCGTGGCGGCGCGTGGGTGCTCCGATCGCCGCGATCTTTGTGCGACGGTGGTCGCCCGGCCGAGACGATTCCGATGGTGTGGTCGCCGGTCGATTCTGGAACTCCGGCGGCGGCGGCGACGGCGGTAGCGGTGGCCGGAGGCGGCGACGGACTGGCCGGAAAGAAGCGGCGGCGACGGTGGAGAGATCTGACTGCACGGTGCTGACTGTGGCACAGATTTAAGAGAAAAAGAAAGAGAGAAGGGTTGCCCACTGAAATTTTAGGGGCTGCCGGCGGCCATGGCGGCCAGCCGCCGGCAGACAGCAGAGACACCAGAAGAAGATCAGAGAACCTGCTTTGATACCATATTGAATATAGTGAAAAACTATATTTAGATTAATCTCCCTTGTGTTAAATACACACATAGGGTTCTCTATTTATAATAGAAGAAATATGGGCTAAGCCCAAAATACAAATGAGAAATAATAACAAACTAACTAAAAGATAAAAGATATAATATATCTAACAGACACAATGACTTTGAGGATCATAACATTTATAACCTTTTTTATTAGAAGGATACCCAATAAAGAAACATTGAAGAGCTTTGGGATCTAATTTACTATGGTTAGGATGATGAGAGTGAACAAAAAAATACATCCAAAGACTCGACTAGGTAGACTCGTTATTAGGGGGGAAGAAGGAACAAAAGGCAATAGAGACACTACAGGACTAATGCCATTTAAGATACGGGTGGGTAGCCTCTTGATGAGATATGTGGTAGTTAACACAACTTCTCCATAATAATTTTTTGAAACAGACATTTGAAAGTGAAGAACTTCTAGTTACTTCAAGAAGCTGATGATTCTTTCTTTCTGCAACCCCGTTTTATTGAGGAGTGTTTACACATGTTAGTTCATGAATAATATCATTGAGACAAAAATTTGAAAAGTTCATGTTTCACGTATTCAGTACCATTATCAGATCTGATTTTGTTTATATTTTTTCCAAATTGATTTTGGTCAAGACAAAAAAAATTAACAAAGATTTGGAAAACTTCTAATTTATTTTTCATAAGGTATGTTCACGTGACACGGGTACAATCGTCAATAAAGATAACAAACCATTTGGCTCTGGAAATAGATTCTACGACAGATCCCCAAACGTTAGAGTGAATTAAATCAAATGGAGAAGTACTCTTTTTATTACTAATAGGATAAGATGCACAATGATGTTTTGACAACTGACAAATATCACAATTAAAAGACTCAACAAAATCCTAGGTAAACAAATGGGGAAATAAGGACGGATAAGATTGAATGAAGGATGCCCAAGCCTTTTATGATGTAACCATATTTGGGAATTTGCCCACGTCTCAGATGTAACTTGTTGACTCATGATTTTATTTTTGCTTTGGTCATCAGTTCCAACAAATACAACCCACGTTGCTCGTTATCAGTTAAAATCGTCTTTCCCGTGACAAGTTCCTGAAAAACATAATAAGTTGAGAAAAATGTTACTGAACAATTTAAATCTTTTGTGAATTTTTTCATAGAGATAAGACTGTTGGCTAATTGTGGAACATGTAAAACATCCTTCAATACAATAGATGAGTCCAAAATTATATTCCCAGAGGCACATATAGGTATATCCTAACCATTCGTAACTGTAATAAGTTTCTATTTGTTTTACCATATGAGTCGAAGGACAAACGAAAATGTGTCATATGATCAGTTGCTCCTGAATCAAGAATCTAAATACCACCCATGACCAATAGTATCGAGACAAATCTTACCTTTCATCGAAGAGTACATGATTCAGAGGGCTTACTCATTGATTCAACCAATTCTTTCAAGCGTTCGAGTTCCTCCTTATAAACTTTCATATCAAGAGTCATAAATGATAGGATATTGGACAACGGCGGCGGTGGGTACTGTTGAAGTGGAAATAGAGCTCTCAAGATCGGGAGCTCTACTAAAACCAACTTGAAAAAGAGAAACACTTTATTATTTTCATTCTTATCAATTACATTTTCCTTTCCTCTATTTGTAGCAATCTAATCTTCTGAAAAAGGGAAATAAGGAAACAATATACTAAAAAATAATCTAGAAGATCCTACAAATATTTTCTCTAATTAGGAAAATTCTATAGATATTTCCTCTAATCACAACAGTATTAAATGTATTGCTAGAAGTTGTTAGAAGATTCTAGAGATCTCTTGTAATTATTACTATAGGGTTTGAGTTCTCTATATATAGAAGTTGATATACTATTTCAAATTAATTAACTAAATAATAATCTTCTTTCTTTCGTATTAATCCTTTCAAGTTGGTATTAGAGCTCATGATCTAGAGCCCTGCATCCGCATTTCTTCTTTCCGTCTTAGTTATGGTTCTCATTAACATTATCTAAAGTGCAGCTATTTTTCTTTTAATTATTGGGGTTGCCTGAAGTGACCCAAGGTTGTGGTTCTGTCGCTACTATTGCTACCCCCATCAGCTGCCACCCACTGGAGCTGTCGTTAGAGTTTTTGCGGAGCTTTCGCTGAAGCTGTAGCTACTGCCTCACCACTACAGTTGCCTTTACTGTGTCACTGTTGCTATCACTGCTACTGCCATCACAGCTGCTGTCATTGGTGCCATTACTGCTGTCATCCCTTGAGCTTTCTGTCTTACCTTTCATTCTCATTTAGGAGAGGGCAAAGGAATCCCTATTATTTATTGTTTGGCATGACAATTCCACTAAGTAATCCCAATCTTCCATGCTTACCTGATGAAAACCGCCTTAAAGGTTGAAATTATCTCTAGTGGGCTCAATTTATCATAAGTACATTAAAGGGTATGAGTAGACTCAATCATATTGAAGGGGAGGCAATTTCCATGGATAACCCTAATTTTCAGATTTGGGATAATGACGGCTCACGAATCATTACATGGTTATGGGGATCCATGACTACGGAAATAAGTAGAAACTATATGTTCTACTCTAGTGCATTAATGTCTCGTCTCACGCTCGAGATGTATATACCTCAGCCTGAGGGGTATCTGTTGGAAGTCTCATATCGACTAGAGATAAAGTCAGTTTGGTGTATATAAGTGAGTGCAAACTTCACCTTACAAGCTAATTTTACTGGGATTGAATTAGCCTTAAAGTCCACTTTTTAACAAAAACAATTTTCTAAACAGTTTCATTAGTTTGCCTTTTGAAAACCAATGAAAGTTATAGAACCAGTCTGTATCAGAACCTAGGTTTTTCTTATTTTTTTAAAAAAAGGATTGTGTCCTGGTTTAATCTTCTGTTTAGATTATGCATGAATGAACAAAATAGTAAACGAAGTGTAGGTTGAGTGTCTCCTTTCCTGTAAGTGTGTTTTTTTGCTTATTTTTGCATATGCTTGTAATCAGGGAAAGTTGATTTACATTGTTTCATTTATTTGTGGGCAGGGCACCAATGTGCTCTCACGACTTCTTCATGTGCGTCATCCCAAAGCAAAGCAAGCGGTCATCACAGCAATTGATTTACTAGGTTTGTAGTTATCTTTTCAGAGTTTTATTATTTTTCATTCTCATTATTATCCCTTTCATTTTTAACTGCTGATATGGTTGTCATAAACACTTATCTTCTATTTTTTTCTTCTCACTTGACTTGAATTTATGCAAAAAAAGGGATTGCTTTAAAGCCTACTTTAGAAAGTGAAGATCTGTGAAAGTTGTGGTTATTTTTCCCCATATACAATAGTTGTAGAAATCATGCTATTCATGATTTATTTATGTTTTATGAATAATTTTAATGACTGAATTTATTTTATTAATTGTGAGCTTGATTTATTGCAGGTAATGCTGTTATTAATGCTGCTGAAAGTGGCTCACCATTTCCACTGAAAAGAAGGGACCAACTGCTTGATTATATTTTAACTTTAATGGGTCGGGATGATGAAGATGGTTTTGCTGATTACAATGACCTATTGCGTACTCAGGTATATAGAATTGAGCTATGCCTAAGATGAAGACGGTCATTTAAAGCTGAGAATATTTTAGTTTGCTAATGTGATTTCTTATATTTAGGCCCTTGCTATAAGTGCCTGCACCACGTTGGTCTCTGTGGAACCAAAGCTAACAGTTGAAACTAGGAACCATGTAATGAAGGTATGTGGGTTTCATTTGATTTATTTGTAATCCTACCTTTTAATCATCCAAGTTTCCTAATGAATTTGACAGGCCACATTGGGGTTCTTTGCTATACCAAATGATCCAGTTGATGTTGTCAATCCCCTTATAGACAACTTGATTACCCTTTTATGTGCAATTCTTCTCTCTGGGTAATTTAAGTTAAAATCTTCTAATTATTTATTTCTAGTTTGTTATATTACCTGTTCTTTTGAACATTATTCAACTTTGTTGTTTTCTTTAGAACTGTGTGTCAACTGTGCATCATTTTATTTTTATTGTTCATTTATAAAGAAAACTGTTTCTCTTTTGTTAGATCTGTTTTTAATTCCATCCTGGGTTATCAGTTCTTGTTTGTTGTTGGTTCTGCATCTTGTGTACTACAAACATAACATCATTATCACACTCCTTCTAAACACACCTGCCAGTCAGTTTTTGTCATGAATGTTTTTTGTCATTCCTATCTGGTCATTCCGTCCATGTATAGTTACTTTTTCTTACTCGTGCTGATTAGTAAAAATTTAATATATAGTGGAGAAGATGGAAGAAGTCGAGCAGAGCTGTTAATGCTTATCTTGAGGCAAATTGATCAATTTGTCTGTTCGCCCATTGAGTATCAGAGGAAAAGAGGCTGCCTTGCTGTACACGAGATGCTTCTAAAGTTTCGGATGATTTGTGTTAGTGGGTATTGTGCACTGGGCTGCCATGGGAGTTGTGCACATAACAAGCAAATCGACAGGACTCTGTTTAGGAATTTTTCAAAGCTTCCATGTAAATATGTTGTTCCATTAGATACCATTGAATTGCTCTTCTTTCATATATTCTGAAGTATAGTTTTTCTTATCAACCACTAGCTGCATTTGTACTGCCAAGTCGAGAAGCTCTGTGCTTGGGAGATAGGGTTATAATGTACCTTCCACGATGTGCAGACCCAAATTCTGAAGTCCGAAAAGTGTCAGCACAAGTAAGTAGTATATGAGAAGTTGTGCTCCTTTACAGAAAAAGGCACTCACTATTTGAATAGTTTCAGGAATATAGTATGGTCTATATTCTATAATGTGCATGCTCTACTTAACTTCTGTAAGGAGGATATTGTGGACTTGTTCTTAAATAGTCTAATTAATAGTCTAATTAATTGTTTTTGTGCAGATTATTGATTTACTCTTTAGCATCTCTCTTTCACTTCCAAGACCTGCGGGTTCATCTATATCTCCTGAGGTTATAGAATTGTCATACAGTGCATTATCTTCTCTTGAGGATGTTATAGCCATATTGAGGAATGTTAGTTCACTGACCACTTTGTTTATTGCCTTGCTTCTTGTTCTGATTTTTCCATCTTGTATTTTATAGTGTCAGAAAAAATGAGACCAAAGCTCTTGATTTTCATGTATATTTGTATATATATGCAGGATACTTCTATTGATCCATCAGAAGTTTTCAACAGGATTGTTTCCTCCCTCTGCATTTTGCTGACAAAAGAGGAGGTAAGTGTCTTTGATTCTCTGTGTGTGTATTGATCATGTCTAAGTTACATTTAATAACTGTGTTGGCACTGGTGTACAGATGGTGGCTACACTGCATGGTTGCTCAGTTGCTATATGTGATAAGATCAAGCAGTCAGCTGAAGGGGCTATTCAAGCTGTTGTTGAATTTGTTACAAAGAGAGGGGGGGAATTGACTGAAATTGATATCTCAAGGTTTAAAGCATAGTGTATACACCAACACAATGTTACTTGAACTTTGTTGATATCGTACTGTCTTTTGAACTTGTAATTTTGAGCATAGGTTATGGTGACATGACATAATGTTTTTGCCCACAGGACAACCCAATCATTGATCTCTGCTGTTGTGCATGCAACTGACAAGCATTTGCGTGTGGAAACTCTTGGAGCTGTATCCTTTTAATATTTTTAAAGTTGACATATTTCATTGAATATCTTGTCATAATTTTAATTTGTTAGGAAGGTATTGTTTGTTTTTCTCTCTCATATATAATCGGTATATGTTGTTTTCAAGCTGTTCACTAATGGATCCCCTATTAAATAATGACAGTGTGTAAGAAGTATGAAAATGTGCAGCACTTGATCAAAATTAGGAGAGTGAATATTCTAACTAAGCTAGATCATGGGGTGTGCTTGTGTTGTATGATGGAAAGAGACAGTATAAATTGTGGGAGGTTGTGAGATGGGAAGGAATTTGCTTTGACCTGGGAGAAAATTGGTAACTCTTGAATTTGCCCATATCAAATTTTTCGATCTTCTGCATTTCTTATGATCATACATAGTCTTGGTATCATCCTGATATAGGCTAGGGTTTCACTGATAATTGATACCTGTCTCTGATTTTACTTCAATGTTTCTGGTGTCTGTCATTTTCTACTGGCAAATTTATCCTTTACTTGCTAAAGATTTCTTCTTTGGCTGAAAACACTAGCTCAAAAACTGTTTTTGATGAAGTCCTGGCTACTGCTGGAAGGGATACGATCACAAAGGATATATCTAGGTTACGTGGAGGATGGCCCATGCAGGATGCATTCTATGTAAGTCTCATTGTGTTAGAATCTGTTTTATTTCTATTAGAATCATTGTTTCTTATTAGTTATATTTTTTTCCTTATTTAACAGATTATAATTATTGGGAATAATGGGGATATCCTTGAATCATAGGAATCTGGTTGTCTAGGAGTTATTATTATGGTTCCTGTCAAAATATATTTTAGGAAACTTTAGACATTACTCCCATGTAGTTAATTTGTTATATTCCGTGTATCTTGCTATTATTATCTTGCTATTATTACTAGAATAACAATCCCACAATTTTAGGGATTTGTTCCGTAGAATAGGCTGCTCATTAAATAAGCTCTTGTATATATATATATCCAATGCATGTAAGGAGACAGATAATAAAATATATATCCTCTCTCCTAAATTTAATATGGTATCAGAGCCATGTTAGTGTCTATCCTAACCAAATTTATGTGGGTAATTTGTTCCACCCGTTGTCGGACCACTATCGGACCACCCATTAATTTCTACTATCATGCTCGAGATGTCTATACCTCGGTGTGAAGGGTGTGTGTTGGAAGTCCCACATTGACTAGAGATAAGGCCAAATTATAATATATAAGTGAGGTGCAAACCTCACCATACAAGCCGATTTTGTGGGGTTGAGTTAGGCTTAAAGCCCGCTTCTTAAGATGGTATCAGAGCTCTCGATCCTTGGGAGCCTCTGACCGTGTATTTTCATTGCAGCCTTTATTATTGCCTAACCCTAGAATTCCATCACAACCTTCATTGCTGCCCAACCCTAAAGTTCCGTCATAGTCTTTGTTTTTTGTGCCTTAATTGCACATTTTTGTAATGGCTGAAATGGAAAATGTAGACAAGATCCAGAATAATGGAGAATTGCAGAATTTTCATTCAGCTTATCGATTGAATAGAAAAAATTATCTTAAATGGTCTCAACTCATTAAGACCATTCTAAAAGGGAAAGGAAAGGTCAGTCATCTCACTGATGATGCTCCTACAAAAGAAGATGCCAGATCCAAGTCATGGGATGAAGAAGACTCCATGATCATGGCATGGCTATGGAACTCAATGGTTCCGAAAATAAGCGATACATGCATGTTCCTCACTTCTGCAAAGGCCATATGGATTGCAATAGAGCAAACCTACTCTAAGGCAAAGGATGTTGTCCAGATTTATGAGGTGAAAGTAAAAACAATGGCAGCTAAACAGGGCACTAAATCTGTCGCATAGTATGCTAATCGACTCAAATCTTTATGGATGGAATTAGATCATTACAGGGTGATAAAGGCCAAGTGTTTTGAGGATTCAACAATTCTAAGAGAATACATTGAACAAGATCGAGTGTATGATTTCTTGGTAGGCCTAAACCAAGAATATGATCAAGTCAGAATCCAAATATTAGGCAAGGAGAAGGTTCTTGGACTCAATGAAGTAATGGCAATTATTCGGAGTGAAGAAAGCAGAAAGAGTCTAATGCTTGAGACCCCAATTGCGGATAATTTTGCTATGATTGTTGAAGGAGCAACAATCATGGGTGCAGAACAAAAAAAAGTAGGCCCTTTTCCAAGAACAAAGAAGAAAAATGAAGGAGTTTGGTGCACCTATTGCAACAAGCCACGTCACACAAGGGACAAATGCTGGAAGTTACATGGAAAACCTCAAAGCAAAGATTGGGGACACAAAGGAGGCCTTCCAAGGAGAGGGGGGCAAGCTCATGTTGCTGCTGGTCTTGAAAGTCAAGAAGGATCTCTACAACTCAACCATGAGGAGTTAGAAAGAGTAAGGTCCTTTCTCAGTAAATTGGAAAAACCCACACGTACGTGTTCATTGACATATTCTGGTAAGTTCCTATTTTCTTGTGGATTTAATGTCTCAAATACCCCATTTACCCACTATTGGATATTAGACTCTAGAGCCACAGACCATATGACACCATTCCCTAAACACTTCTCCACATATTCCCCATGTCCTAGCAGCAAGAAAATTTCTACGGTTGATGGAACCCTCATCACTGCAGCTGGACAAGAAGATGTCCAAATAACCCCAAACATGATACTAAAAAATGTTCATGTCCCTAAGTTATCCATAAGTCTGATATCTATACAAAAACTTACCAAGGACCTCTTACGTAATGTAATTTTTCATAGCAACTCTTGTATATGGCAGGACAAGAACTCAGGGAGGACGATTGGACATGCTAGAGAATGGAATGGCCTTTACTACATGGAAGGTTTGAGTCTGCCTGTTGAGAGTCACTCTCTAAATACTCAATCCTCCATGGCCAACAAAGAAAAAATCCAATTGTTTCAATGTCGTTTGGGACATCCTTCATTTTGGGTTATAAAGTTAATATTTCCTTCCTTGTTTAAAAATTTAAATCTAGAAGATCTTCATTGTGAGGCGTGTGAGCTTGCCAAACACAACCATGTACCTTTTCCTATCAGCAATAAAGTAAGCAATTCTCCATTTTATCTTGTTCATACGGATGTGTGGGGTCCCTCTAATATTCCTAGTACTTCAGGGGCTAAATGGTTTATAACCTTTATAGATGATTGTACAAGGGTAACATGGCTTTTCCTTCTTAAACACAAATATGAGGTCAAATATATTTTTCTACAGTTTGTTTCAATGATTAAAAATCAATTTGGGGTTAATATAAAAATAATTAGGTCTGATAATGCCAAAGATTACTTCAATCATACTCTAAATTCTTTTTGTCAAAAGGAAGGAATAATCCATGAATCCTCTTGTGTAAACACACCCCAACAAAATGGGATTGTAGAAAGGAAAAATGGGCACTTATTAGATCAAACTAGAGCACTTCTTTTTCGAAATAATGTTACAAAAAGATTTTGGGGGGAAGCTATTCTCACTGTTACTTACTTGATTAATAGGTTACCTTCTGTTTTATCCTCAAAAAGCCCCATGGAAGTCTTAAACTCATTCTACCCACATATAATCCATACAAATAACCTTCAACCTAGAATATTTGGGTGTCTCTTTTGTACATGTTCATAGTAATGGAAGAGGAAAACTTGACCCAAGGGCAATAAAATGTATTTTCTTGGGGTACTCAACCACACAAAAAGGGTATAAGTGTTTTCATCCCCATCCAAAAAATTATGTGTCAAGAGATGTTACTTTCAATGAATGAGTAAGCTACTTTGACCAATCTCATCTTCAGGGGGAGTCTTTAAGAGAGGAAGATGAACCTTTTATATTACCAAATCTGTCTTTTGGACCAGAAACAAAAATTCAAAACAATACTACCACTATATGTGAAGCTGAATCTGAAGAGGAAGAAGTAGAGGTGAATCGAATACCTCAATCTGCACGACCAACAACTAAACCACATGATAATACAAAGTTTGGGAAATATTTGGTGTACACACGAAGAGGAAAGGCCATTCCAAGATCTACTCATGTTCAAGAATCCAATCCTGCAACATTACTTGAGGTAATTCCTTTTGATCCTATAAATTGTAACTCTATTGGTTGTGATGAATTTCCTTCTGAAAAGCCAGTTGAACATATAGATCATAATTTAGACCTCTCAATTGCTCTTAGAAAAGGCACCAGAAGATGCACCAAACAACAACCTTACCCCCTTGACAAATTATTTATCCTTTGAAAAATTCTCACCTACCCATAAAACCTTTCTCACAAGCCTAAACACCACAACTACACCTTCTTCTTATCTGCGGCATTAACTGACAAAAAATGGAAACAAGCCATGGACTTGGAGATGGAGGCGTTGGAGAAAAACAATACTTGGTAGCTAGTCTCCCTATCACATGGAGTTGGGTGCAAATGGGTTTATACAGTAAAGTACAAGTCTGATGGGACTATTGAGAGGTATAAGGCAAGGTTGGTGGCCAAGGGATTCACCTAAACATATGGAGTGGATTACTTAGAGACTTTTGGACCAGTTGCCAAAATGAACATGGTTAGAGTAATTTTGTCATTGGCAGCAAACTACAATTGGGAACTGTAATAATTTGATGTAAAAAATGTATTCCTACATGGGGATCTTGAAGAAGAAATATACATGGAGATACCACCCGGGTATACGGGACAGATTGAGTCCAACACAGTTTGCAAATTAAAAAAGGCACTATATGGGTTGAAACAATCACCTAGAGCATGGTTTGGGAGATTCACCAAAGTTATGACAAGTCTTAAATATAAAAAGAGCCAAGGGGACCACACTTTATTCATCAAACATTCTGATTCAAGGGGAGTAACAATACTATTGGTCTATGTGGATGATATAATTATTACTGGGAATGATAAAAAGGAACAACAAAGGTTGAGCCAATGCCTTGCCAAAGAATTCGAAATCAAGACTTTAGGGAAGCTAAAATATTTTTTGGGGATTGAAGTAGCCCATTCCAAGAAAGGAATCTTCATATCCCAACAAAAATATATCATTGATTTGCTACAGGAAACAGGTAAAACAACTTGCAAACCATCAAGTACACCTGTAGATCCAAATATAAAGTTGGGAAGTGCAGAGGAGGATGTGTCTGTGGATAAAGAAATGTACCAAAGACTTGTGGGAAGACTCATTTACCTATCTCACATTGGGCCAGGTATTGCATTTGCTGTGAGCTTAGTTAGCCAATTTATGCACCAACCAAAGGAAGCACATTTACAAGCTGCACTTAGATTTGTCCAGTATTTAAAAGAGACTCTTGGAAGAGGAATTTTGTTCAAAAGAAATAAGAGTGCCAGTCTTGAGGCATATACAGATGCTGATTATGCAGGTTCAGTTGTGGATAGGAGGTCAACTACTGGATATTGTACCTTTCTTGGTGGAAACCTAGTAACTTGGAAGAGCAAAAAACAAAGTGTGGTAGCTAGATCTAGTGCTGAAGCAAAATTTTGAGCAATGGCCCAAGGAATATGTGAACTTTTATGGCTGAAGATTATATTGGAAGACTTAAGGATAAAGTGGGATGAACCAATGAGGTTATATTGTGATAATAAATCTGCAATTAGTATAGCACACAACCCAATACAACATGATAGAACGAAACATATTGAAGTGGACAGACATTTTATAAAAAAAAAAAGCTTGATAGTGGCTTGATTTGCACCCATATGTGTCCACTCAAGGTCAACTTGATACTCACCAAAGGACTGAGCAGGAGTAATTTTGAAAGAATTATATCCAAGCTGGGAATGGAAAACACTTATTCACCAGCTTGAGGGGGAGTGTCAAAATATATTTTAGGAAACTTTAGATATTATTCCCACGTAGTTAATTTGTTATATTCCTTGTATCTTGCTATATCTTGCTATTATTACTAGAATAACAATCCCATAATTTTAGGGATTTGTTCCGTAGAATAGGATGCTCATTAAATAAGCTCTTGTATATATATCCAATGCATGTAAGGAGACAAATAATAAAATATATATTCTCTTTCCTAAATTTGAGACTTCCTAAAATAGCTCCCTAGCCTTGTATATATGGATTGTATTCTCCGCATAATAATAATATAAGATTCTACCCTAAACTGTGAGAGATAGGATAGTATACCTTTTCTAAATTCTAATATTTTTGGAGAAAGATTTCAACTTCCTTGTTATAGGTTTTCTTGGTGGGTTGTGGTCTAGTCCTCCATTTTTTTTTTCTCATTTATTTTATGGATTAGGGTGTTGCATATGATTGTTATTTGTGGTGGTGTCTGCACAGCTAGGATGAGAATTAATATTGTGATGCTTAGCACTACCTTTTTTAACCTTCTTTTAGAACAATGGTTGCAACATCAACTGAACTCTAGAACACTTGATCATATATGCTTTAATTAACACTATGTTGTGAACAAACTATCCCAAAAAGCTTAAGCTATTAGGTGATGACACTATTGATTTTAATTTTTACATGGACCGAGTAACATTTGTGTTGAAATATTATTAGAAGACGAGTTACATATTGTCATCTTTACTCCTATTTGAAGATTTTTTTAATATATTAATTGAGTTTTTTTGGGTACAACTTTTTCCAGGCATTTTCTCAGCACATGGTACTGTCAGTTTTGTTTCTAGAACATGTGATATCTGTCCTTAGCCAGATTCCGATTCTAAAAGCTGATGTGGACAGAGTTGAGGATAGTCCCGTTGACAGTCATACAGAAGATGGCAAACTACAAGCTGCAATTTTTGCTCTTACTGCTTTCTTCAGGTCTGCATTATCAGCAATGCCTTTTTGCCTTTAAGATACATAAATGATCCAATAATTTTACAAACCATTATTTGATGCAGAGGTGGGGGAAAAGTTGGAAAAAGGGCCGTTGAACAAAACTATGCTTCTGTTCTTTCTGAGCTTACACTGCAACTTGGAAGCTGTCACGGTTTAACCTATTCTGGTCAGCATGAACCATTGAGGTAACCACTTTGAAACTGTGCTTCTGCTTTTGCCTATTTCTGTTCTTACTAAGTTTACACTGGAATTTCACTTGCATGATAGCATCACATTTGCGTTGCCAATCAACTATGTCTGTAATTTATTGTGTTACGTATAAATAACACTTTCAAATTTAAATATTAGGGATAATTTTAAAAGGGTATGTTTTGAAATCTACAGTTCATATTATTTTGGGATGGTTTTCAATGGAATTGGGGAGATATTTTAATTCTGTAGGTAAAAACCCCAAAGTGAGTTTTAACGTCTGACCTATCATTATTTTTTTTTCCGAACATGATATTATATCATATGGTATAGTTGGCATCTTCAAGGGAACCGAACAAATTACAAGTAAAATAAAATTTGTGAAAAACTACTCAGAGAAAGCAGTTATTTGCACTTACATTCTTGTGCAGGAATCTTCTTACTGCATTTCAGGCATTCTGTGAATGTGTTGGTGACCTTGAGATGGGCAAGGTAGACAAATTTAAAATTGCTTCGTGTTAGGGTATAAGATATGGTCTTCAAATTAATACAGAAAGTGTTCATTTATCTAGATTTTAGCTAGAGATGGTGAACTATCAGGAAATGAAAGGTGGATTAGTCTCATTGGAGACATTGCAGGCTGCATATCTATAAAGCGACCAAAAGAGGTAATGTGATTTCAAATATAAGCATTACCTTACATATCCAGAATACCCCATGAGTTAATGATTATATGACCAAAAGGAAAATGCTAATAGGATATTTGAGTATATATTGATGAAATTTTAGTTGTTGGTGTTGGAGATGTAAATCAAACCTTGAGTCACCTTTTCAAGTAAACCCATTTCTGGAAATTGTTTGATAGGTCAAGGCTTTTCAGTTTATGATGATTAAGTTGTTGACATTGTATGTTAAATTGTAATCTCTTTGATAAAATGTTTGGAGTTCAATTCTCTCTTTATTGGATTATTAGTGGTTATGCATGTTGGAGATACGAATCTGAACCATTTGATTATTCTCTTAACAATGCAAGCTTTTATATGTTTTAAGCCTTGGTTTTTATTGAAAGTTATGATAATTATATCAATTGACTGTTATTTTATTTGTATTGGACAAGTCTCAATAATTTAATATTATTTAGTTCAGTTTGAAGGACTGTGCGTAATAGGCTATTTGATGCCTGCCCACTAGTCATGAATATCTATTATTCCTAATGAAATGAAATCAATATTTCAAAAATCAGTTTTTGCATACATTAGGTTGGATAGGTTATGATGGTATCACTGGAATACAATGATTACTTTAGCTGATTGTTTTGTTTAAAATACTATTGTCATCAATATAGTGGTCTGTGATTTGGTGTTAATTTCAGTTTCCCTTTTCTTTTTCAATAGGAGGTGTCTCATCTTTTCTTTATTTATTAGTTACTTATTCTAGCTCCAATCAGTCACCTTCCTACTCTTTTTCCTTCACGAATACTGATTTGACTGATATTTGGACTATGGAATAGACTACATCAAGGAAAGAACCTGACTAACCAGCAGAAGTGACTGCACTTTTTTTTTCTGCTTTTAAGAATGTCTTGCATTTGACCTTCTGCTCTCATTTTCAGCAAATAATACGATAGAAAAGTTATATTGTTGGGGATCATTTTCTTTCCTTGAGAGCTATTTAGTAAAACATTGTATGCCTTCTGAAGTGTTAACCTGATTGACCAACTTTCTTTCCTTGTTGGATATATAGGTACAAAATATTTGTCTATTTTTGAAAAACTCATTGCATCGACCCCAGAAATATCAGAGGGAAGCTGCAGCAGCTGCACTATCAGAATTTGTTCGGTATAGGTGAGTGGGTATATAATGACACTTTGAATAATTGCCACCACTTGAAAAGATTAATCTGAAAGAAAGAAGATTCTTATTCATTTGATTAATTTGAAACAATACCTCAACCTCTATCTATATATAGAGAACCGAAACCCTTAGTAATAATTGTTGAGAGATCTCTAAAATCTTCTAATAGCTTCTAGTAGTACACTTAATATCCTACTAATAACACTCCCCCTCAAGATAGTGAATAAATATGTATCGTTCCTAGTTTGTATGTGAGATCATGAAATCATTTAGTAGGAAGACCTTTGGTAAATAGATCTACTAACTAAAGTCCAGATGAGACACAAGAAGTAGGGACAATGCCATTATCCAATTTCTGATGAATAGTGTTGATCTATCTTTGTGTTTCATCCTATCATGTTGAACCAGATTATGAGCAATGCTAGTAGTTGACTTATTATCAAAATGAAGAATCATAGACTCTTCAATGCCACTTTAAGATCATGTAGAATAATTCTCAGCTATAACAATTTAGACATCCCATGTGCCATAGCTCGAAATTTAGCCTTTGCACGAATGCTATTGAAAACGGTGATAATGGTGTCATGGTGGAAATCGGTGGAGGTTTTGGTCCTTGCCACAACAACATGATGGTGGCGATGTGGATTTTTCATGGCGCCCCCTTTTTGGATATGGGTAGCGGATGCAGAACGGCAATGGCGGAGAAGGAAACGCTATTGAAGCAGCAGTGGCTTGGAGAAGAAGACTCTTTAGCTAGGGCAGCAGTGCTGGTAAAAAACACTAGTTTAGGAATTTGAGTTCTGTTCTATTTAGGGTGTTGTATTGGGTTTAAAGCCCAAATAACAATTTAGAAGAAATTGGCCGTTTATGGCCCAATAAAGTCTTTATATTTAACCTAATATTCAAATAATACTTAAACTTCTTCTCCTTCAGCCTAGTGTTGCTTGCCTTGCTCTCCACCACACACCATCGTTCACTTATGCACGACGCCGCGCATCGCCATCAGTTGTTGATTTTAGCATATTGCATGTCTTTTTTATTTTTTGTGAAGTGTCACCTACGTTCTTAATTTTTTTTCTTCTTCCTTTCCATATTTGAATTCCTAGACATAATATTATCACTTTTGCATAACAATTATATTTCTGTATTTTTTTAAAATATATATATATATATATATTATTTCTTCTAATGGGATATGATTTTCGTTATAACTTTATAAAGGATTTTTGGGGTTTCTGATATTTTCTGTTATCTAATATCGGTAACACGATAACACTACTATGCACTAGACATTGCAAAGACATTTTGTTTCTTACTTCTCCAAGTCATTAAATTTCCACCCAAGAACATGTAATATTGTGAGGTGGATTTGCTATCTATGACAAATCAGGCCTAATTTACATCAAATTACACTTCCATTTTTAGTTTTTCGTTCCTCTTCAACAATAATCCCCTTCTTGGGCTTGTTTTCAAATATTGGAGGATTTTGTTCACAACTTGTAAAGGTTTCTCACAACATAGGCTATCTTTGGTCTAAAGCGAGCTAAGTAAATGGACTTCCCCATAAGCCTTTATTCATAGTAGAACTGTCTTCATTACTCCCAATTCTATGGTTTTGTTTTTTGGGAATTCTAGTGGTCTTGCAAAGGTTCAAGGGTATCAGAAGGAGCACTTGCTCCTAGCTCAGACAATTGGAGTTGGTCTTTTGGATCATGTTAGGTTGCTTTTGGCTCCTCTGATATTATGTATGCAAGAAACTCTTTGGATCACTAATGTTTGGAGTTGACCTCTACTCAGGTACATAGATGCCTTTGTTAGGAGCAACTTTAGAGACATAACTAATTACTATAGCTAACTTGACTATCGAACAAAGATACCCTTGTTAGGAGTAGCTTCAAAGATAGCCATACAAGATGTGCAAGGTGAAGTTTCAGGAGTACCAAGAGTAGTATCAGTATGAGACGATTCCTGTATTAAAGAGGTAAAAAGATGATTCAAGAGATTCAAAAGACTCAGAGAATGGTAACAACGATATCCCTTTTTTATTAGATGCATAACCATTGAATATGTATTTAACAATTCTAGGATTTAACTTTCCATGGGAACTGAATATGGACAAACACTACACATCCAAACATCTGACTTTGAAGACTAGAAATAGGAACGGATGGAAAGAAGGACATACTTACCCCAATACAATTAAGGGATACAAATTTGGAAAAGGAGTGTGCTTGTGACCTCAAGAAGATGCCTATTTTTATTTTCCTTTCAACAATGTCATTTTGTTTATCCAGACATGTGAATTCATGAACAACACCATTTTTGGAAAGAAATTTAGACATATTGCCTCCCATTATAAGAACCCAAACATTTACTTAACTTTCCAAATTGTGTTTTTATCATATGGAAGAATGTAACGAAGAACGTAAAAAGGTCTGACATTACCTTTTTGAGGAAAATTAATTTAATACGGGTACAATCATTAGTAAAAGTGACAAACCATTTAATACTAGATATACTAGAGTTTGATGTAGGTCCCCAAATGTCATGATGAACTAAACAAAAAAGATGAAAACTTTTTGTTTTACTAGGAGGATATGTGACCTGATGGTACATTGCAAGTCAGCATACATCAAATTTAAATTATTCAATGGACTTTGAAAATATGGAGGGACACGTAGATTTTAGAACAAAAAAGGATGAATGAAATAGATGATAATGGAGAATTCAGATTTGAGAAGACTAAAAAATCTAGTTATATCACTTTCGTTTAGGTCATCCATCATTCAATACCTTTTGAAATTACGTTTCCTAATTTATTTCAAAAAGTTCACAAACAAATGTTTCATTGTGATTCATGTGAATATGCAAAAGCATATGCTTTGAGTTTCCCTCTAGTAATAATAGAATGAATGTTACCTTTGCATTAATACGTAGTCATGTATGATGAAGCTCTAGTATTCCTAATCTTTTTGGGGCTCATTGGTTTGTCATATTGATTGATGATTGCACACAAGTTTTATGGGTATTTCTCTTGAAACAAAAAAGTGAAGTGAGTCAGGTTTAGTTGAAAATAGGACTGATTTTATTATTCAAATTCATAAAAAATACATTCTCATATCCTCTATTTGTAACAATCTAATTCTCCTAAAAAGGGAAATAGGGAAACTAGGTAAACAAAATAAAATAGAAGATTATATATCTATTTTCTCTAAAGATATCTTCTCTAATTACAACACTCCCCCTAAAGTTGGTAAATGAATATCAATCATTCCCAACTTGCCTACAAGATCTTAAAATCTACCCGGAGGAAGCCCTTTTGTAAAAATATCTGCTATTTGAAGTTCTGTAGGAACACGAGTTGTAATCACAAAGCCTCTGTCAAGATTATCTTTGATGAAATGTTTGTCAATCTCAATGTGTTTGGTTCTGTCATGCTGTATTCGATTATGGGCTATGCTCATGGCAGACTTATTGTCACAGTGTAGTTGCACCGGGTTCTCCACTTTGACTTTAAGATCATCCAAAATGATTTTCATCTAGAGTCCTTCACACATTCCTTGAGCAAGAGCTCGAAATTCAGATTCTGCACTAGAATGAGATACTCTATCTTGCTTTTTGCTTCTCCATGTTACCAGACTATCTCCAAGAAACACATAATACCCAAAAGTAGATTTTCTGTCATTAATAAAACCTGCATAGTCAGCAAGAGCTGCCAATTTATCTTTTAATGCCAATTTTTCTGTTTCATCGTCTCCTGCAATAATCATATCATCCACATAGACAAACAATAGAGTGAGTTTACCTGTAGAAGAGTGCTTTATGAATAGAGTGTGATCTCCTTGGCTTTGTTTGTATTACATGGAAACCATTGCTTTTGTAAATCTTCCAAACCATGCTCTGGGGGATTGCTTAAGCCCATACAATGCTTTCTTCAGGAGGCATACCTTGTTTCTTTCATTTTTCACTTCAAAGCTTGGGGGAATCTCCATGTATACTTCCTCTTCTAGATTTCCATGAAGAAAGGCATTCTTCACATCCAGTTGTTGTAAGTCCCATCCAAAATGAGCAGCCAAAGCGAGAATAACTCGAACTGTATTCATCTTTGCCACTGGGGCAAATGTCTCCTCATTGTCAATTCCATATGTTTGGGTTTATCCCTTTGCCACCAATCTAGCTTTATATCTTTCTATTGTCCCATCTGCCTTATGCTTCACGGTGAATATCCATCTACACCCTACTACTGCCTTCTTGTCGCTTGGCTTATCAACAATCTCCCTAGTTGAATTTCTTTCTAGTGCATTCATCTATTCTTTCATGGCTTGATTCCAATGTTCAAGTTTCATGGCCTCCTGGATTGAGGTAGGAATTTCTGTGGCATCAATGGCAGTAATAAAACTTTTGTGCTTATTAGAGAGATTGTTAGTGCAAACATACTGAGAAATAGGATATTTAGCACATGATCTTCTTTCCTTTCTCAATGCAATGGGTAAATCCTTAGTAATACTTATCTCCTCCTCATTCATATCTTTAGGGATCCTCACCTCCGGATTAGACAATTCTTCTTGCTCAAGAGTCGAATTGGATTGTTTTCTTCTTTCATATTTTTTGCCAAAAAATTTGTTTTCTTCCTCTTGGTCTTGGGCATCCTCCAAAGACAAACATGGTAATGACAAGAAGGAGAGTTCATCCACTTCAAATGTTTTCTCCCCCTGAAGTGGTGGACTGTCATAAAAGGATTGTATTTCATGAAAGGTGACATCCATGTTGATAAAGACGCGACGACTCTGAGGATGATAACATTTGTACCATTTTTTATTAGAAGGATACCCAATAAAGACACATTTAAGAGCTCTGGGATCTAATTTACCACGATTAGGATGATGAGAGTGAACAAAAACAACACATCCAAAGACTCGACTAAGTAGACTCGTTAGTAGGGAAGAAGGAACAAAAGACAAAAGACTCTATAGGACTAATGCCATTTAAGATACGAGTTGGTAACCTGTTGATGAGATATGTGGCAGTTAACACAACTCCTCCCCAATAATTTTTTGGAACAGACATTTGAAAAAGAAGAGCTCTAGTTACTTCAAGAAGATGACGATTCTTTCTTTCTGCAACCCCATTTTGTTGAGAGGTGGTAACACATGTTAGTTCATGAACAATACCATTATGAGACAAAAAATTGAGAAATTCATGATTCACATATTCAGTACCATTACCATACCTAATTCTTTTGATATTTTTTCGAAATTGATTTTGGACAAGATGGAAAAAATTAAGAAAAATTTGAAAAACTTCGGATTTATTTTTCATAAGGTATGTCCACGTGATACAAGTACAATCGTCAATAAAAGTAACACACCATTTCGCTCCAGAAATAGAATCTATGACAGGACCCCAAACATCAGAGTGAATTAAATCAAATGGAGAAATACTCTTTTTATGACTAATAGGATAAGTTGCACGATGGTGTTTTGAAAATTGACAAATATCACAATTAAAAGACTCAACATACTCTTTGGTAAACAAGTGGGGAAATAAGGACTTGATAAGACTAAATGAAGGATGTCCATGGCTTTGATGATGTAACCATATTTGGGATTTTGCCCACGTCTCATATGTTGCTTGTTGACTCATGATTTTCGTGTTGCTTTGGTCTTTAAACTCTAAAAAATGCAACCCACTCTGCTCCTTAGCCGTTAAAATTGTCTTTCCCGTGGCAATGTCTTGAAAAACACAATAACTTGGAAAAAATGTTATTGAACAATTTAAATCCTTTGTGAGTTTTTGCACAGAGATAAGACTATGAGCTAATTAAGGAACATGTAAAACATCCTTCAATACAATAGATGAGTCCAAAATTATATTCCCAGAGTGGCATATAGGTATACCCTGATCATTCGCAGCTATAATAAGTTCTTTATTTCTTTTACCATATGAGTCGAAGGACACACTAAAAGGTGTCATATGATCAGTTGCACCCGAATCAAGGATCCAAATACCTTCAGACATATGACCAACAATATTGAGACAAATCTTACCTTTTATGGACAAAGTACATGATCCAAAGGGTTTACCTCATTGATTCAACCATTGCTTTCAAGTGCTCGAGATCCTTTTTTAACACGATCGCGTGTGGGTCACACCGAGAAAAAAAGGAGCAGAACTTAAAAGCTCAAATCTACTCAAATATAGGCCAAACGGTTCGTCACCAACCCTAGGAACAGACTCAGGCAGCTCCGGCGACTCTGTCTGTGGCGACGCCTGCGAGTGGGTCACACCGAGAAAAAAGGAGCAGAACTTAAAACTCATATCTACTCAAATATAGGCCAAACAAGTCGTCACCGACCCTAGGAACAGACTCAGGAGGCTTCGACGACCCTGTCTGTGGCGGCGGCGGCGAGTGGGTCTCGCCGGAGGTGGGCGCGTGGGCTACACGCGCCAGCGACGATGGAGGCGCGTGGCTACGCGTGACGACTCCTCTTACGGAGCGACTTCCGGCGTTGTGATCGCCTATGTTGGGCGCACCTTTCTGCCTTATCAAGGACCCCAACCGGCAACGGTGGCAGCGGCAGTGGTCAGACAGTGGCGGCAGCGCGACTGTGCAGCGGAACGGAGCCCCAAGAACGATAGCTCTGACACCAAGTTGAAAGTAGGACTGATTTTATTATTCAGAATCATAAAAAATACATTCTCATATCCTCTATTTGTAACAATGTAATTCTCCTAAAAAGGGAAATAGGGAAACTAAGTAAACAAAATAAAATAGAAGATTATATATCTATTTTCTCTAATTAGGAAGATTCTAAAGATATTTTCTCTAATTACAACAGGTTTTCAACATCTTCATCCAAAGGATTAAAAATCAATTCCAGACAACCATTAAAAGAGTGTGTTCATATAATGCCAAAGATTTTTTCAACCGAACACTTTCCTCCTTCTTCAATGAATCAGGGATAATTCATGAATCCCTTTGTGTAAACACCCCACAACAAAATGGGGTGTCAGAATGAAATATTAGGAATCTCATAAATGTAACTTGAGCCTCTCCTCCCCATAAGAATGTACCAAAACAATATCGGAGAGAAGTTGTCTTTACTGCTACCTATTAGGTCAATCTTCTATCCTTAACAAGTCTAAACAATTTTAGTCTCATTCAAGTACTCTCCAAATTTTTCTCAGACTTTAGGACAACAGATCATGTTGTACCTCGAGTCTTTGGTTGTGTATTTGTTGTCCATGTTTATCCTAATCATGGGGTAAACTTGATTTTGGGGCTGTTAAGTGCATATTTATTGGTGTCTCATGATGTCACCTTTGATCAAAACACACTATATTTTCAGCCTTATCTTTAGGGGCAAAGCTTATGTTAGGTTCCTGGGTTGGAAACCTAACTATCAACACTCACAGTAATCAAAAGAACAAAGAAAGAATGGATTTCTGTATTGATATTGAGAACAAAGTACACTGATAGCGCTAAGGCCTCTTCTGGCCAATGTCTAGATTTACAAAATAATATTCAAAAAAATTCCCCTCTAACCTGAAATAGAACTCTATTTATACAAGACCCCATCCCGCCTTTTCTAATTGCTCTCACCTCCATCCCGCCTTTCCTAACTGCTCTCTCATTTCCCTTTCCTTCTCTCCTCTTACCTTAGATCCTATCGCTTATGCATTGAAGATAAGGTTAATTCACTCTCGACATAGTACCTAAGTTTCCCAAATTTAAGTCCCATTAATACCCCCACCATCTATTAAGTCTAATACTTAACCATCTACTAAGTCTAGTCATGTTCCTAATAATTCGCCATCTACTCAGTCTAGTTATGCTCCTTCTCCTATTTATTCTCCTAATTTGAAGCCCAAAGATAATTGGAGAACAAACTCAGGGGAGAATGGAAGCCTTGAAAAAATGTTTGATTACTGAATTTTAAATATTTCTTGTGCATTGAAGTTGTTCATTCCCATAGTGCTATTTTCATCTCTCAACAGAAATATGTGCTGGATTTATTGGCTGAAACTAGTAAATTAGGATGCAAATAAGTAGAGACACCTATTCAGTCACAAGCTTGGTGAATCAATTGAAGATGTGATTGTTGATAGGCGTTCTTATCGAAGACAGGTTGGGAAATTGATCTACTTGTCTCACCCTAGGCTCAACATTGTGTATGTTGTAGGGGTTATAAATCAGTACACGCATAATCCAAAGGAAGGAGACTCATCTTGGAACTTTTTATCACATTCTACAGTACTTGAAAGCAACTTCTAGAAAAGAGTTCCATGCTTCCAACATGAGACTCAAGTCACAACTTGTAGTTGGATCTTATCATGCTTATATTGGTTGTATAAAATATTTTAAAATTTCGATAGTAAAATTTTTGTTTTAAAGTTTGTAGATATTGGTCTTATTAGTCAATCTCTAATCCCTACCTTTGAGTCTCTTATAAGGAAACCCCAAAAGAGGTTGCAACTAAGTAGGGTCATGGGTGATCACAATTATAGGGACTTTTCATCAACAACCAAAAAATCTTAAAAGTCAATGAAACAAATAATCATTTCTTTAAAGTTGAGTAAACAACATGTTATAAAATTGATTTAATTTCTAAAATAATTGTGGATAAATAAGAGAATATTTTGAAATTGTAAACTGTAGTTAGCATTAACTAGAATAAACTCTAGTCAGTATAATTGTTTGTATGCAATGTATATTTTCTTGATTCAATAGAACTTTTGAAATAATTTTATGGATGAAGTCATTCATTGACAATGTTTATCTTTCATTGGCACTATATTAATTAATCACCTGCTTTCCTTTATGCATTTGTTGACTTATTATGATCCTCAATTGAAGTTCATATTGATTTCATCTTCATTATATAGTGGTGGACTTGGTTCACTTTTGGAGCAAATGGTTGAGGTTTTATGTCGACATGTATCAGATGAGTCTTCAACTGTTCGACGATTATGTTTGCGAGGATTAGTGCAGGTATTGTGTTTCACCTATGATACTTTGTCATGACTTATGCCACCATGGTTTCTTTGTCTTCAATAATATTTATTTTAACAAGAACTTAAGCCAATTTATATGCTTGATTTCTTGCCAACTATCTTCTCTTTTTTGCATATAATTAGTTTTTCTATATGAGAAATGTGGTTGTTTATGTGTAGTGACAATCATCAGATTGAGACTTTGATGAATGTTATCATATTTAATTCTATGTTGTTTTTAGTTTATTTTTCAGTTTTAAGGTTTTTTAAGAGCTATCTATCTATCTATCTATATCTCTATATATATATATGTATATATATAGTCCTTAATCCAATATGATCATTGAATTGTGGCATATGTTATGAGTTAGAGTTTGAATTACAAGTAGTAAATCTATATATCAACATCACTAAATTTGAAATTGCAGATCCCTCTGATTCATATTCTGAAGTATACAACTCAAGTCTTGGGGGTTATATTAGCTCTACTAGATGATTCTGATGAATCTGTGCAATTAACTGCTGTATCATGCTTACTAATGGTGAGGTTCTTTGTTTCCAATTTTGATTGTATTTACTTTTTTTTCATTCTAAGTTTAGTTGTTTATTTTGCTTTTGAGTTTCTTGTAGATTCTTGATTCTTCACCTGATGATGCAGTTGAGCCCATTTTGCTTAGTCTTTCAATAAGGCTTCGAAATCTTCAAGTATGTAAAGTTACTTTTATATGTATCATTTTTATTTTGCTTAAGTATTTATTTTGGTTCTAAATGTTTATTAAAGCTAGTATGTTTGACATATTTCATCTTAAAACCAATTGACATCAAGGCAGTCAAAATTTAGATAGGTGAAACTCAATCTCATAAGACCAACTTGTAAGCGAAGTTTGCACCTCCTTATATATTATAATTAAACCATATCTCTAGTTGATGTGGGATTCCAATACATCTCAAGTGTGAAAGTAAATACTAGTTGAAAAAATAGGACTAATTTTATTATTCTCAAATCATTAAAAAATACATTCTCATATCCTCTATTTGAAACAATCTAATTCTCCTAAAAAGGGAAATAGGAAAACTAGGTAAACAAAATAAAATAGAAGATTATATATTTATTTTCTATAATTAGGAAGATGCTAAAGATATCTTCTCTAATTACAACACTCTCCCTCAAGTTGGTAAATGAATATCAATCATTTCCAACTTGCCTACAAGATCTTGAAATCTAATCGGAGGAAGCACTTTTGTAAAAATATCTGCTATTTGAAGTTATGTAGGAACATGAGTTGTAATCACAAGGCCTCTGTCAAGATTATCTTTGATGAAATGTTTGTCAATCTCAATGTGTTTGGTTCTGTCATGTTGTACTAGATTATAGGCTATGCTCATGGCCGACTTATTGTCACAGTGTAGTTGCACCGGGTTATCCACTTTGACTTTAAGATCATCCAAAATGATTTTCATGTAGAGTCCTTCACACATTCCTTAAGCAAGTGCTCCAAATTCAACTTCTGCACTAGAACGGGATACTCTATCTTGCTTTTTTGCTTACCAGACTATCTCTAAGAAACACACAATACTCGGAAGTAGATTTTCTGTCATGAATAGAACCTGCATAGTCAGCATTAGTATATATTTTCATAGTCAATGTGTCTTCCCTTTTGAATAATAGCTCCTTTCCTGGACTTGACTTCAAGTATTGGAGAATTTTGTCGACTGCTTGCATGTGTCTCTCTCTTGGATCATGCATAAAATGGCTTACTACACTAACTGCATAAGCAATATTTGGACTTGTGTGTGATAGATAAATCAATTTTCCTACCAATCTCTGATACTAGGCCTTCACTACAGGAGCACTTTCTTCACTTCCAATTCTGTGATTCAGTTCTATAGGAACTGTTGAGATTCTACAACCCAGCATTCCTATTTCTTTGAGGAGATCAAGTACATATTTCCTTCGGGAGATGAAAATTTCGTTCTTGGAGTAGGCAACTTCTATTCCAAGAAAATATTTGAGTTTTCCTAGGTCTTTCATTTCAAATTGAGCTGCCAATTTATCTTTTAATGTGGATTTTTCTGTTTCATCATTTCTTGCAATAATCATATCATCCACATGGACAAGTGATAGGTTTCCGAACAAGAAACCTGATCAAGAACTCCCTCTCAACCTCTCACAACAAAGATACAGAGAAGAATGGAAAGAATCTAGTATTATTAACAAAGGAATAGTCTGTACAGTCAAGATACAGGGGCATAATCCCCTTCACAGGTCTAAGGCTTGTCAACAATCAAAGTCTCAAAAAGTCCCTTCTAACTATACAATCAATCTATTTATACAATTCCTCTGCCTTCTATCCTAATCCCATTTCCCATTATATCCAAATACCCTATATCCTAACATTACACCTCGCTGCAGAACAACCTTGTCCTCAAGGTTGGAATCAGGAAGCTTGGTCTCATGGCTCCTCTTCCTCGTCGGGTTATCATATGAGGGGAATCCACTGGCTATGGCCTCCAATTCAAGTCAGGAGGCTTGGGTGGTGGCAAATCCTCCTCTTCTTCTTCGGCCAATATCAACATTCGTAATCCCTTCTCCTGGCATTGATGGCCTGGACTGAACGGCCCTCCGCACCTAAAACACCTTCCCTCCTC
The DNA here is from genome assembly GCF_016808095.1 of Vigna angularis. NCBI lineage: Eukaryota > Viridiplantae > Streptophyta > Magnoliopsida > Fabales > Fabaceae > Vigna > Vigna angularis. Next base: position 44,565,235 of record NC_068971.1, read on the forward strand.
CCTTCTCTTCACAAACTTCGAGTAAGGTAAGTTTCAGATATTTTTCCCCTACCATCGAAACTGGGTTTCACTATTCCGCTTCCCTGGGTCGCCTCCTTATCCATTGATCCTACACTCTCTTCTACCCCTCCTCGGCCCTGCGCATCGCGACTATGTTCGACTCGCGCTACCACCCCGGTCGTCCTCCCCCACGAACTCTGATTCTTGGTCGTCAGTCCGCCTCCGATCTTCGAAAGGTTACACAGCTTCTCCACATTACGCGCGATTTGCATGGCTGTCATCAAATCTTGTGGATCATGCGGTCTCACGTGATCACACACCTCTTCTTGGAGACCCGCCATGAAGTAACCCAGAAGTTGTTCTTCGGGAAACTTGGTCGTCTGTCCCACCAAAACTTCAAAATCTCGAATGTAATCGTCCACCGGCCCCACCTGTTTAATGGCCGCCATCCTCTCATAGACCGACCCTCGAGTTCCCCCTCCGAACCTAATCACCATCGCTCTCTTGAAGCCTTCCCAAGAGTTGTTCTTGGTTTTCTCCCTCCAAAAGCGAAACCAATACCCTGCGTATCCCTCCATGCTGATGAAGGCCAATTGCAATTTTTCTTCTTCGGCCACTCTCTGCACTTTCAAAAAATTTTCCGCCCGGTTGATCCAATTCAATGGATTCCCTCCTTTAAACACGGGTAATTCCACCCGTTTCGTCCAGTTAGACTGTCCGTCCTGGTTCCATTCCCCTTTTCTTTCTCTCTCTCCGTCGCGTCTACTGTCGTTCTCATTCACCGAAAATTGATTTCCATCCTGGTGTCGGCTGTTCGGGTGGTGATTACGATCTTCCAGCATTCTCAAAATCGCCTGAATGTCCTGGCACATCGTTGCCAACTCCTTTCTCAAAGCCCCCGCTTCATGTCGCAGAGCTACCGTGTCCGCCTTTGTCTCCGCTATCGCAATTTCGACAGCCTCCAACTGACCTTCTACCGCCACCACTCTCCGCTCCATCACTCGAAAAGGATCACCGCCTTCATCCGTTTGGTTCCCTTCTTCTCCCTCATTGCTCAGCCTCTTCCTACGTTCCACCATTCGGTTGCCTTCTAATACCGCCTTCGTCGTTCGGTGTCCTCCTTCTTCTTCACTGCTCGGCCTTGCTCGGTAGCCTCACTGCCTTCAGTCGTTCGGTTCCCCTCTTCTAAGGAGATCCGGCAGGTCGGACCAATTTGATAGGTTTCTAAACAAGAAACCTGATCAAGAACTCCCTCTCAACCTCTCACAACAAAGATACAGAGAAGAATGGAAAGAATATGGTATTATTAACAAAGGAATAGTCTGTACAGTCAAGATACAGGGGCATAATCCCCTTCACAGGTCTAAGGCCTGTCAACAATTAAAGTCTCAAAAAGTCCCTTCTAACTATACAATCAATCTATTTATACAATTCCTCTGCCTTCTATCCTAATCCCATTTCCCATTATATCCAAATACCCTATATCCTAACAAGCTATTAAGTGAGTTTATATGTAGAAGAGTGCTTTATGAATAGAGTGTGATCTCCATGTATACTTCCTCTCCTAGATTTCCATGAAGAAAGGCATTCTTCACATCCAACTGTTGTAAGTCCCATCCAAAATGCGCAACCAAAGCGAGAATAACTCGAACTGTATTCATCTTTGCCACTAGGGCAAATGTCTCTTCATAGTCAATCCCATATGTTTGGGTATATCCTTTTGCCACCAATCTAACTTTATATCTTTCTATTGTCCCATCTGCCTTATGTTTCACTGTGAATATCCATCTACACCCTACTGTCTTCCTGTCTCTTGGCTTATCAACAATCTCCCAAGTTGAATTTCTTTCTAGTGCATTCATCTCTTCTTTCATGGCTCGATTCCAATGTTCAAGTTTCATGGCCTCCTGGATTGAGGTAGGAATTTTTGTGGCATCAATGGCAAGAATAAAACTTTTGTGCTGATCAGAGAGATTGTTAGTGCAAACATACTGAGAAATAGGATATTAAACACATGATCTTCTTTCCTTTCTCAATGCAATGGGTAAATCCTTAGTAATACTTACCTCCTCCTCATTGATATCTTCAGGGATCCTCACCTCTTGATTAGACAATTCTTCTTGCTCAAGAGTCGAAGTGGGTCTTTTTCTTCTTTCATATTTTTTGCGAAAAAAATTGTCTTCTTCCTCTTCTTCTTCACTGTGGACTATGGTAGCTTCATTGCTTAGGTCTTGGGCATCCTGCAAAGACAAACATGGTAATGACAAGGAGAGTTCATCCACTTCAAATGTTTTCTCCCCTAAAGTGGTGGACTGACATAAAAGGATTGTGTTTCATGAAAGGTGACATTCATGGTGATAAAGACGCGACGACTCTGAGATGATAACATTTGTACCCTTTTTTATTAGAAGGATACCCAATAAAGACACATTTAAGAGCTCTACCACGGTTAGGATGATGAGAGTGAACAAAAACAACACATCCAAAGACTCGACTAGGTAGACTCGTTAGTAGGGAAGAAGAAGGAACAAAAGACAGTAGAGACTCTATAGGACTAATGCCATTTAAGATACGAGTGGGTAACCTGTTGATGAGATATGTGGCAGTTATCACAGTTTCTCCCTTGTAATTTTTTGGAACAGACATTTGAAAAAGAAGAGCTCTAGTTACTTCAAGAAGATGACGATTCTTTCTTTCTGCAACCCCATTTTGTTGAGGGGTGTTAACATAGGTTAGTTCATGAACAATACCATTATGAGACAAAAAATTGAGAAATTCATGATTCACATATTCAGTACCAAAAATCAGACCTAATTCTTTTGATATTTTTTCCAAATTGATTGTGGACAAGACGGAAAAAATTAACAAAAATTTGAAAACCTTCGGATTTATTTTTCATAAGGTATGTCCACGTCACACGGGTACAATCGTCAATAAAGGTAACGAACCATTTGGCTTCGGAAATAGAATCTGTGACAGGACCCCAAACATCAGAGTGAATTAAATCAAATGGAGAAATACTCTTTTTATTACTAATAGGATAACATGCATGTTGGTGTTTTGACAATTGACAAATATCACAATTAAAAGACTCAACATACTCCTTGGTAAACAAATGGGGAAACAAGCATTTGATAAGCCTAAATGAAGGATGCCCAAGCCTTTGATGATAACCATATTTGGGAATTTGCCCACGTCTCAAATGTAGCTTGTTGACTCATGATTTTTAGGTTGCTTTGGTCATCAAAGTCTAAAAAATGCAACCCACTCTGCTCCTTAGCAGTTAAAATCGTCTTCCCCGTTACAAGGTCCTGAAAAACACAATAAGTTAAAAAAATGTTACTGAACAATTTCAATCCTTTGTGGGTTTTTGCATAGTGATAAGACTATTAGTTAATTGAGAAACATGTAAAACATCCCTCAATACAATAGATGATTCCAAAATTAAATTCCCAGAGCCGCATATACGTATACCCTGACCATTCGCAACTGTAATAAGTTGTTCTTTATTTCTTTTACTATATGAGTCGAAAGACACACTAAAAGGTGTCATATGATCAGTCGCACCCAAATCAAGGATCCAAATTCCTTGAGACACATGACAAACAGTGTTGAGACAAATCTTACCTTTTATGGACAAAGTACATGATCCAGAGGGGTTACGCATTGATTCAACCATTGCTTCCAAGCACTCGAGTTTCTCCTTATAAGCTTGCATATCAAGATCTGGTGGTGGTGGGGGACTTGATTGTGAAGGACGAGATTGATTGGGGGCTTCCTGTTCTGAAGTAGTATGATTTACCCATCTTTGAGTAGATCCTTTGTTGTTTCCCATGTGCTCGAGAACATTCTTTCTTCCATGGAGTTTGAAGCATGTTTCCTTGGTATGTCCAGATCTTTTACAGTATGAACAATAGTCCCCATGAGTACCTTTTTCAAACGACTTTCCCCCTGCATTTGCTCCCTTATGGACTCCCTTTCCAGTTGTCATAACAGAGTTTGTGTTGGAGATCCCCCCATTGAGCATGACAGTTCTCTGAGTTTCTTCTCCTCTTACTATAAAAAAAACTTCTGATAGGGATGGTAATTTTTCTCTTCCAAAAATCTGTACCTGGATTGGGTCGTACTCATGATTCAGGCCTTGGAGAAATTTAAAAATTCTTCCTTTTCAATGAATTCAGCAAATGCGGCAGCATCTGTTTTACACATCTTTATTGTTTGGTTCTGACTGAATTCCATCCAAAGACCATTCAGGATTTCGTGATATTCTGATACGAAAAGAGAGCCCTGCTTTGTATTAAATATCTTGTTTTCAATGTCATAGTAAGCGGCAAGATCCTTTTTTAATGAAAAAGTACTTTGTAAACCATCCCATATTTCTTTTGTAGAAGAATGAAACATATAATTTCTACTTATCTCAGGAGTCATGGATTGCCACATCCAAGTCATAATTAATGAATCTTCATTATCCCATATTGAAAAATGAGTGTCGTCTGGTCCTGGTCCTCCTCCATCTATGTGATCAAGTCTTGAACGACCCTTGAGAACCCTTCGAATAAATTGGCTCCATTGTAAGATATTCTAACCATCCAACCGACATGTACCCCCTATATTTGGTAGGTCATTAGGACCCAAAGGAATAATCTTTACTTCAGACATCCCGTAGAACGCAACCAGGAGTCTCCGGTGACCATTTCCGAGACGACGACGGCGTGTGGGTCACACCGAGAAAAGGATCAAAACTTAAAACTCAGATATACTCAAATATAGGCCAAATGGGTTGTCACCGACCCTAGGAACAAACTCAGGAGGCTCTGGCGACTCTATCTGTGGCGGCGGCAGCGAGAGGGTCTCGCCGGAGGTGGAGGTGTGGGCTACACGTGCCGACGACGGTGGCGGCGCGTGGCAGCTTCTCTCACAGAGTGACTTCCGGCGTTGTGATCGCCGGTGTTGGGTGCACCTTTCTGCCCTATCAACAACCTCAATCAACAACGGTGGTGGTGGTCGGACAGCAGTGGCGGCGCAACTGTGCAGCGGAACGGAGCCCCAAGAACGGGAGCTCTGATACCTTATTAAGAAGTGGACTTTAAGCCTAACTCAACCTCATAAAACCGGCTAGTAAGGTGAGGTTTGCACCCACTTATAATTTATAAATTGGCCTTATCGCTATTCATGTGGGACTTCCAACACACACCCTTCACGCCGAAGTATAGAGATCTCGAGTGTGAGAGTAGACATTAATGGGTGGTTCGATAGCGGGTGGAACAGAATGCCCACATAGATCTCGTTAGGATAGGCTCTAAACATGGCTCTAATACCAAGTTGAAAAATAGGACTGATTTTATTATTCTCAAATCATTAAAAAATACAATCTCATATCCTCTATTTGTAACAATCTAATTCTCCTAAAAAGGGTAATAGAGAAACTAGGTAAACAAAATAAAATAGAAGATTATATATCTATTTTTTCTAATTAAGAAGATTTTAAAGATATCTTCTCTAATTACAACAATACTTTTAGGTGGTCCAATAACAACTAAATAGCAGGTGGCACAATAACTGAACAGACCTTGCTAGGATGAGATCTAATGCCATCTTAGAAAGAGAAGGTTAGGCCTAATTCAGACTCAATCATATTGTAAAGTGAGGTTTGTACTTACTAATATACTATAATTTGATCCTATTTTTAGTCAATATGAAATCCCCTAGATCCTTTTCCATAGATGCTTTGTAAACCAACCAGTCGATGGTGTATACCAAGATAAGTAGTAGGCTATGATACTGTGTAAGATTTCATCTTAAAACTAGTTGACATTAAGTGAAATTGCCCAACAGATATATAAGTTGCACTCTAATAACTAAGGATGGTGATGTGAGACTTCTCAACTAGAATCACAAAAAAGCAGTGAGAGAGAATGAGAGTTTGAAGCTTAAATGTTTTCACTCATTTTTAGATGCATACGTACTGATATTTTTTAACAACAACGGATCCTAGTTGACATTCAGTTACAAGCAGTAATTTAACCAAACTAACTGCTAGAGGTCCTGGAACCTTCACATTTACTAATTAATAGGTATTCATGTTAGTTAGAACAAGCTATATGAAGCTAACCCAAACACTAGGCAAACTAAGCTTTGTGAAAGGATGCCTGAAACAAAGGATGCACCTAATTAGAGTATGAGGTTTTGTGAAAAAAACTGCAGGTTCTAAGCAATAATGATTGAATTACTTTTCTTGATCTAGAAAAAAACAATACATATGTATTTAAAGGAAAAACAAAATCCTAATGAAAGAAAATAAATCTCTTCAAATAGAGGAAATAAACCTCCAGGCATAAAGACTATATCTGATACAAATCTACCAAATAAACTCCTAATCCCAATCATTTAATTTTAAAGGATTTCTTAACAACAAATCTATATTTATTGTACAGTAGATGTGCAATATTTACACCATATTTCAACAGGGTTGTCTGAAATTCATTTTAGTTATGATAACTTCCAACCTGCCTTAGTTAGGATATAAGGGTGGGGAGCATCCCCTGCCCACTATATGGCATGCTGTAGTGGAGCAGTTCTGGTAGCGATTGTAGCAAATCACCCTCAAACTCAGTGAGGTTGACCAAGAGAAAATCTGTCAATCACTCCTAGTTTGCTCTTAAAGATGGAGAAATGAAGAGGTGAGGGAACTTTGGTTAAAATGTCAGCCTTCTGGTCAGCAGCATGATAGTGAGTTACTGAGAGACTCCTTTTAAGCACCTTCTATCGAACAAAAAAGGTACCAAGTTCCATATCATTTTCTTGTATATAGAACGGGATTATGAGATAGGTACTGGTCAGATAGTCACATGAAAGCATGGGAATTTAGATAGGAATCTGCAGTCAGTTAGTAGTGACTGCAGCTAAAGGAGTTTATCAGCAGTGTTGGCCAGACTGCTGGCAAGACTGCAATATTCACCTTCTGTGGTAGATCAAGCTGTCAATTCCTGCTTTTTTCTTGGACGACCAGCACACTTGATTTAGACCAAAATCTTATGGTGTCATTGGCATCACTGAATGCTAAAAGTGAGAGACTAGAGTAGAAGAATCATCAGAAGATGTGGAATGTCCAAGAGCATCTGGAATGTAGAAATGAAACTGCTGTTGACTAACCACCTTGTCATAGGAAGGGATAGGTGTTCAAGCTCGTAGTTTGAAACTATACTCACCCAGGAACACGTGAAGCCACATCTGGCAAGGATGGGCCAGAGGGGCTCACTGGAGGGAGCCCTTGCTAGTTGTGTAGTCACATGGACATAATCAGGCAGAGGCACAGTGGTTTGTGGGCAATTATTGACTAATTTGTGCAATACCGTAAAGCTCTTCTCTATTTATACTGAAGTATGTTAACTGTAAAGGGTACAAAAAATCAATTAAATCCCTAATATCTAGTAATTGGATATTTCTTTATTTTTTGTATTTGCATATACTAAATGCACACATTTAACAACAAGTCAGCAATGCACTATCTCTATCAAAAGTGAGAATTTATATATGTATCTGTATATTAGAAGGTACTTTCTTGCTTTTATAATTTTCTTTGGATATTTTATTCTGCCTTCATATTACTAATATCCTTAGTTTATGTAAAAGAAAGAATAGAGAACTTTCCATTAACTACTCTTACTTCGGAAATTCTTACCACTTTTATGAAACAGGCAAGCATGAATGCAAAGATGCGAGCCACTTCTTTTGCAGTATTTGGGGCCCTAAGCAAATATGGAACTGGGGCACTAAGTGAGGCATTTGTTGAGCAGGTTTATAGCTAACTCTGATTGTAGTAGTAGCTTTTATTCTTTCCTCTTTATCTCATTTTTGTTTTTTAATTATGGACTCTAATGCTACTATGTAACTGGTGGTTGTCAGAAGTGGATATATGTGGATGGGTATAGAAAAGGGCATTTATTCTTGTAAGTTAACAATTTGTCTTTTATGTCGTGTTCGTAAATCATTAACAATTTGGTGTCACTTGAGTGCAGAAACAGATATTTTCACTAAGACGTTATGGGATTATATTAGCAACAAGCTTAGTACATACGATTTGTATGTATGAGAAATAAAGAAGATTGGGAGAAAATATCCCTTGTGTGTTTAGACTACACATAGGGTAGTTTATTTATATTGTAAGATATGGGCCAATGCCCTTAATACAGAATAGACTAAGCCCAAATAACAGAAACACACATCTTAACATCTAACACTCCCCCTCAAGCTGGAGCATATAAATCATATGTTCCAAGCTTGTTACAAAGATAATCAATTCTAGGTCCTCGTAAGGACTTAGTGAATATGTCTGCCAACTGGTTGCTTGAGTTAACAAACTCAGTCTTGATATCTCCGGATATGATTTTTTCTCGAATGAAATGACAATCAACTTCAATGTGTTTGGTTCTCTCATGGAAGACAGGGTTAGAGCTAATATGGAGAGCAGCTTGATTATCACATATAAGTATCATGTGAGTGACATCTCCAAATTTCAATTCACTAAGCAATTGTTTAAGCCACACAAGCTCGCAAGTAGCTGATGTCATAGCTCTATATTCTGCTTCTGCACTCGACCTTGCCACAACACTTTGCTTCTTACTTTTCCAAGATATCAAGTTGCTACCAATAGAGACACAATATCCAGAAGTAGACCTCCTATCAGAAGGGGAACCAGCCCAATCAGCATCTGAATAGCAAACGATCTTTGTATCGTTGTTAGGGCCATATAGCAAACCTTTTCCAGGTGATCTTTTAATATACTTCAGTATACGAACAACTGCATCCCAATGGTCTTCACATGGGGAGTTTAGAAATTGACTCACCACACTAACTGCGAAGGAAATGTCAGGACGCGTAACAGTAAGATAGTTTAATTTACCAACTAGTCTTCTGTACCGTTCAGGATCTGAGAAAGGCTCCCCCTGATTTGGTAGGAGTTTGATGTTAGGGTCCATAGGTGTCTCAACAGATTTACAATTCATTAACCCTGTTTCCTCCAAGATATCTAACGCATACTTCCTCTGAGATATGACAATACCATCATTGGATTGTGCTACTTCAATACCCAAAAAATACCGGAGTTTGCCAAGATCTTTGGTTTGAAAATGATGACAAAGGTGTTGTTTCATCTGAGAGATGCCAAGATAGTCGCTTCCTGTGAGAACAATATCATCGACATACACTATTAAATAGATACATCCAGCACTCGAGTGGCGATAGAACACTGAATGATCCGCTTCACTGCGAGACATACCAAATTGTTGAACAACACAACTGAATTTACCAAACCAGGCCCGAGGAGACTGTTTTAGGCCATATAAGGATTTGCGAAGACGACATACCAATCCAGATGACTCCCCCTGAGCAACAAAGCCAGGCGTTTGCTCCATATAAATTTCTTCCTGCAAATCACCATTGAGAAAAGCATTTTTGACATCAAGTTGGTAAAGAGGCCATTGTCGAAGAGCGGCCATGGCAATGAAAAGGCGAACAGAGGTCATTTTTGCCACTGGAGAAAAAGTATCACCATAATCCAAACCAAAAATCTGTGTGTAGCCTTTGGCAACCAGTCGAGCTTTCAGACGATCAATTGTGCCATCAGGACCACCTTGATAGCATACACCCACCTGCAACCAACAACAGACTTTCCAGATGGTAATTGGACAAGCTCCCAAGTTCCACTTTCCTGTAAAGCACTTAATTCATCCATCATAGCTTGACGCCAACCAGGATGAGTTAAGGCATCACCCACAGATTTGGGAATTGACACAGAAGAAATGGATGAGAGACAAGTATAAAAAGATGGAGATAATCTGTGATAATTAAGAACAGTATAATGGGGGGAAGGGTTACGGGTAGAGCGTATACCTTTACGGAGGGCAATAGGCAAGTCAGACTCAGTTGCTGGAGCCGGAGGAGACACATGAGGCGGCACCGGAAGTGAGTCATGAGGGAGACAATTACGGCGACTATAAACCTGAAGGGGTGGAGGTGAAGGAGGATCCTGTGGTGAATGAGAGTCTAAAGGAGAAGACAAAATGGGTGGAGCATCACCAGGAGGATCACAGATAAGAGGAATATCAACAGTAACAGGGAGAGGTACAGAACTAGAAGATAGGTGTGAAAAGTAAAAAGAAGACTCATCAAAAGTGACATCAGCAGAGATAAAATGACGATTGAGGGAAGGGGAAAAACACTTATAGCCCTTTTGTGACCGTGGAAATCCTAAGAAGACACATTTGTGAGACCTAGGAGATAACTTATCAAGACCAGGACTAAAATCATGAACAAAACATGTAGACCCAAAAACTCGAAGAGGTAATGGATGCAGAGGGTCTTGAGGAAATAAGATAGAATGAGGGATTTTGTTATCTAGGACGGAAGATGGCATGCGGTTGATAAGATAACATGCTGTGAGAACTGCATCACCCCAAAAACGTGAGGGTACTTGACCATGAATCAGAAGTGTACGAATTGTTTCAATAAGGTGTCTATTCTTGCGCTTAGCCACCCCATTTTGTTGAGGGGTATAAGCACATGAGGTTTGGTGAAGAATGCCATGAGAAGCCATAAACTGTTTAAACGGTTGAGAAAGGTATTCACGGCCATTATCACTACGTAAATTTCGAATAGACACCCCAAACTGTGTTTTTATTTCATTGAAAAAAGATTGAAAAATAGAAAACAACTCAGAACGATTCTTCATTAAAAACAACCAAGTACATCTGAAATAGTCATCAATAAAGGTAACAAAATACTGAAAACCTAAAGTGGACTTAACACGACTAGGTCCCCAAATGTCAGAATGAACCAATGAAAAGGGGGACGACGCCCGTTGTGAGACACTACGAGGAAAGGAACTACGAGTATGCTTCCCTAACTGACAAGACTCACACGACAAACTTGATAATGTGGACAACCTCGGGACAAGTTGTTGTAGTTTGGCAAGACTAGGATGACCGAACTGAGCATGAAGAAGGGATGGTGACTCCATGACTACGCCAACATGTGGAGAAGGGCGGAGATGATAAAGGCCATGAGACTCACATCCTGTGCCAATCATGTGTTTCGAACTCCGGTCCTGCAACCAAACAGAATCTTTAGTAAAGGAAATAACACAATTAAGAGTACGAGTTAAACGACTAATGGACAATAAGTTGAAGGGAGACCCAGGGACATAGAGTACATGATCAATGGATATGGATGGAAAAATATTAACAGTACCAATACCATGAGATGAGACTCTAGACCCATCAGCCATTGTTACCGAGGGTAAATTAGCCGGACATGACAAGGAAGAAAACAAGGACTTGTTACCAGTGATATGATCGGTGGCGCCTGAGTCAAGGACCCAAGGTCCAAGGGAGTGAGTTAGACCAACAAAAGGTGTACCTGTACGTGCAACAGATGCAGATGTAGTGGAACCAGAGTGCTGATGATTCTCATACCATCTGAGAAATTCGTTAAAGATTGCAGGTTTGTCTACGATATTAGATGAAGTAGGATGGTCTGCAGACGGTGATCGGGGAGGTGGATCAGAATTTGCCATTGCTACAGGTCGAGGAGGACGTCCATGGAGAGCATAACATCTATCAATCTTGTGGCCTAACTTGCCACAATGGTCACATTTTGGACGTCCTTTACTTGGCTTGCGAGACCGACTTCGATCATCACGTTGAGCAGCCATAACAGAGGAATCATCAGTACGAGGGGATGTCTAAGTGACGGGTTTGCTCGATATACGCAAAAGAGCAGAACAAGTAGAAGTAAAGTTGGGTATGACAGGAGAACCCAAAATCTGATCACGGACATGAGAAACATCATCAGAGAGTCCGTATAATGCCAACAACATGATGAACTTTGATCGTTGTTCCAATTCTTCAGCAGGAGTGGAAGCAGGAGGTAATATATCATTAAAGTCATGAAGAAGGGCATGAATTTTACCCATATATTCTGCCATGGGACCAGGATTGCGCGGACCAATAACAGTTAATAGGTCCTGACAAACACCATAAAGACGCTGAGTGTCATTTGTGTATAACAACTTCGCTTGTGCCCATACTTCTGAACATGTCTCATAGGATCGAAACATTTGTTTCAGTGAGGAGTGAATGGTGGACTTTATAACAATGCATAACTGAGCATCAATTTTCATCCAGCGGGAAGTGTCATCTATGAGAGCAGTAGTCACATTTTGAGTAAGATGATCTAAGTACCCCTGACTCTTCAACCAAAGTTTGATGTCGGACGCCCAGGTTGCATAATTTGTGCCATCTAACTTGTCAATGGACAAGTGTACATTCACATAATTAGTATATATTGAGGGATCAGAAGATGAGCCACCAATAGAGGTGTTTGTAGACGAGGAAGACGCCATGGAGAGGGAGAAACCCTTAAAATTCAAAGTACTCCGTTTGACGCAACGACCACAGATCCAGAAAGAGGGCGAGGAGGCGATCACGGCGGTGCTGATCGACGGTGGAAAGCTCCGGCGACGCGCCGGCACGCGCGGCGGCGCGTGAGAGGTCCGATCGCCGCGATCTTCGTACGACGGTGGTCGCCCGGCCGAGACGCTTCTGATGGTGTGGTCGCCGGTCGATTCTGGAACTCCGGCGGCGGCGACGGCAGCGGCGGCGGCGACGGCAGCGGTGGAGGCGACGGCAGCAACGGCGACTGCAACGGCAGCGACAGTGATGGGTGCCGGAGACCGTGGAGTTGACTGGAACTATTCCTGTGCTCTAGATACCATATGAGAAATAAAGAAGATTGGGAGAAAATATCCCTTGTGTGTTTAGACTACACATAGGGTAGTTTATTTATATTGTAAGATATGGGCCAATGCCCTTAATACAGAATAGACTAAGCCCAAATAACAGAAACACACATCTTAACATCTAACAGTATGCACTAGCTTGATAGGGAGTGTTAGATATATTATCTTTATCTTATCTTTTATCTTTAGTTAGTTTGTTATTATTTTTTTTTTATATTTTAGGCTTAGCCCATATTTCTTCTATTATAAATAGAGGACCCTCTGTGCATATTTAACAAAAAGGGAGATTAATCTCTTACATAGTTTTCACTATATTCAACAATTAGTGCAAACATAGTGAGAAATGGGATATTTAGTACATGATCTTCTTTCCTTTCTCAATGCAATGGGTAAATCCTTAGTTAATACTTACCTTCTCATTGTTATCTTCAGGGATCCTCACCTCCATATTAGACATTTTTTTTGCTCGAGAGCCGAAGTTGGTTGTTTTCTTCTTTCATATTTTTTGCCAAAAAATGTCATCTTTCTCTTCTTCCTTATTGTGGACTATGGTAGCTTCATTGCTCAGATTTTGGGCATCCTGCAAAGAGAAATATGGTAATGACAAGAAGGGGAGCTCATCCACTTCAAGTCCTTTCTCCCCCTGAAGTGGTGGACTGGTATAAAAGGATTGTGTTTCATGAAAGGTGACATCCATGCTGATAAAGATGTGATGACTCTGAGGATGATAACATTTGTACCATTTTTTATTAGAAGGATACCCAATAAAGACACATTGAAGAGCTCTGGGATCTAATTTACCACGATTAGGATGATGAGAGTGAACAATTACAGTACATCCAAAGACTTGACTAGATAGACTCGATATTAGGGCGAAATAAGGAACAAAAGGCAATAGAAACTCTATAGGACTAATGTCATTTAAGATAGGGTGGGTAACCTGTTGATGAGATATGTGACAGTTAACACAACTTTTTTCTAGTAATTTTTTGGAACAGACATCTGAAAAAGAAAAGTTCTAGTTATGTCAAGAAGATGACAATTCTTTCTTTGTACAATGTGGTGTTTACACATGTTAGTTCCCGAACAATACCATTATGAGACAAAAAATTGAGAAATTCATTATTCACATACCTAGTACCATTATCAGACTTGATTCTTTTGATATTTTTTCCAAATTGAATTTGGACAAAATGGAAAAAATTAACAAAGATTTGGAAAACTTCTGATTATTTTTTATAAGGTATGTTCACGTGACACGAGTACAATTTTTAATAAAGGTAATGAACCATTTTGCTTCGGAAATAGATTCTACGACAGGTTCCCAAACATTAGAGTGAATTAAATCAAATTGAGAAGTACTCTTTTTATGACTAATAGGATAAGATGCACGATGGTGTTTTGACAACTGACAAATATCACGATTAAAAGACTCAAGAGACTTATTGGTAAACAAATGGGGAAATAAGGACTTGATAAGATTCTACTCAAATTTGGGCCAAATAGGACTCCATCGACCCGTGGAACAGACTCAGGAAGTTTCGGCGACCCTTTTTGTGACAGCGGCGACAAGTGAGTCTCACCGAAACTAGCATATGGACTACACACGCCGGGAACAGTAGTGGTGTGTGGCAGTGTCTTTCCTATAGCGATTTTTTGTGTTAGATTCTGATTTAGAGCAAATAATTTTGGAACATTTAGAGCACCCTTCAGAATTAGATTCTGATTTATCATAATATCTTCTTTTCCAGCAACTATGATGAAAGTTCCATCCTCAAGTGCAATTTTTTAGTTAGTTGCATGGGCTCTATAAGATATAAACCCACTAGAACATTGAGACATGTGGTATTTGGCTTCAGAATCAACTACCCATAGAGCTTTAGAGGAACTTACGACATTAAGTATGTTAGAAGTCTCACGTCAACTAAAGATAAGTCTAATTTAGAATATATAAGTGAGTGCAAACCTCACTTTACAATCTGATTTTGTGGAGTTGAGTTAGCCTTAAAGTCTACTTCTTGACATGGTATTAGAGTTATGGGTTTGAGTCTATCCTAGCGAAAATGCTAATTTATAATGTATAAGTGGGTGCAGATTTTGTGGGGTTGAGTTAGGCTTAAAAAGTCTACTTCTTGACATGGTATTAGAGTTATGGGTTTGAGTCTATCCTAGCGAAAATGCTAATTTATAATGTATAAGTGGGTACAAACCTCACTTTACAAGCCAGTTTTGTGGAGTTGAGTTAGGCTTGAAGTTCACTTCTTAACATAATGTATAGGAGTACAAAATATTACCTACAAATGCTAAGGAGCAATTACTTGAGTCTACATGTTTTGTTAATGTGTCCAACAATCCTATTAATTTTAGACAAACCAGTTTTGTAGGGTTGAATTATGCTTAAAATTCACGTGTGCAGGAGTACAAAATATTACCTGCGAATGCTAAGGAGCAATTACTTGAGTCTACATGTTTTGTTAGTGTGTCCAACAACCATATTAATCTTAGAATCTCCTATGTGGTGAGTCGAGCTTTTTGAGTATCAGACCTTTTTTAGGTTTGAACTGTGACAATGTAGGCCGAGAAGGAATACAATAGAATAAAGAAAGGTTTGTGATGTTTCTGCAATGTAGGCTGCGCAAGAGATCACACTGGCCCCCAAGGATTTTAAATATCTGATACCATGTTAGAAAAATTATTTTTGATATTATTCATAGAGGAGCAATTGCTCTTAAATAGAATACAAAGACATAACAACTGAAAACCCTAATTTATGATGGATATAATCTATCTCTACAATTTAGGATCAATGCTCTTGTACAATAAATATAAAATATATTGTCAGATTATTAACCCTCCTAATTATGAAATGCAGTTAAATCTCCCAATTATGTAATTACAACTGTACAGGGACATATTGACTGCAGCATAAAAAAACGGGATTCTAACAGGTGACATAACTAGCTGATAGCAATTTTACCACGTTTTCATTCTGAATACCATTTGGGTTAACTTAAAATGATAATTAATACAAGTTTGGTACATACACAGGAAAAAAATTGGCCACATTTAAGCTTGTAGTTAAGAACTATTTGTGCCTTATTTCTGCCAACCGGCTATTTGTAGACTTACCCATACTAAAGCCCCGAGCTGGGTACAATGCCCAGTTCCCTCCATCCTTAACTAATCTCCAAATACAGAATTTCACTCTTATCTTGTGCTACTATAAAGTTATGCACTGATATGTTTATATGATAATCTTAGACTTCACATATTCCAATTTAAAGGTAGTTGTTTTTATCCAATAACCAAATTTGGAATTTGCAACTTGGCAATTTCAAAACCTAGTAAAATACTTTATTACAAGGAAAACAAAAGGTTAATCTCTTAGTAGGTACACATCATACTTCTTTCTTGTTATATAACCAGTATCCAAAAAAATCATATATTCTTAGAAATATTATCAACCAAGTTGACAAGTTTATCATCCAAGTATTCCAAGGTGATATGTCTTCCATTATTTTGGTGCACCTTTTGATTGCATAGTAGACTAACTGAACTGGTGATCGTCATGTTTTAGCTTCTCTAAGTATTTCGGCAAGCTCATTTTATGTCAATGATTTTTTTGAAAGGTGCATGCTGCTGTTCCTCGCCTGATCTTGCATCTTCATGATGAAGATGTTAGTGTCCGATCAGCCTGTCGGGTAATTGACCATCATCGTGGATTTTCTTGAATTGGAGATTTGTAAAGAAATATCTGACATGATAAATGCTTCCTTTTTGATAGAATACCATGAAACAAGTTTGCCCATTGATGGAAATTGAACGATTGCATGCTGTACTAAACACACACAGTTTCCTTTCTGATCATCGGTATGGTTTGACAGATTGTAAAATTGCCTAGTTTGTTATTATTTTGAATAATTTACAATGACGTATAATTATGCTGTATAATTATGACAATGGCGTCTTTTGTGTATATAGAAGTGACTATGAGGACTTTCTCCGAGATATTGCAAAGCAATTTACTCAACATCTTCCCATCAGAGTTGATAGTTATATGGCTTCATCGGTGCAGGTTCCTGTTCACAATTTTGGTTATAACACAATTAGTCATATTTTTTACTGACTGAAATTAAGATTATATGTGCTTGGATCAACTTACTTTTGTGTTTCATGATAATTTTATAGCCAAAGCTTTAATCTTAATGTATGAGACAGCATTTGAATTTTTTTAAAACCAATCTTTTTTTCTCTTGGAGTTTAATATTCATGTACTATCAGAATAAATTTTTTTATACTATTTAGAAATCATTGACCTTGCAAGGTTACCCTGTTTGTGCACTATAATTCATTTTCTCTCGAAATTAATCAAAATTGAACATGCAGTTCTTTTGTTACCCCATTCCTAAACAATCTCTCTTTTGGGATGAATGAGTTGTAATATCTTTTCTTTTTCCATTTTAGTTGAAAGAATCTAATGTAGATACTGTATCTCTTTTATATATGTGCATATAAGTTTCATTTTTTCTTTTTTGAGAATTATCTGTATTGGAATTACAAGTTGGAATTTATTCAGATTCATATTAAGGTTTATGGATATAGCTTCATGTACATAGAAAACACCATTCATAAACCTGGGAGAAAGCATTCTTATTCATTTTCCTTGTAATCTTAAAAGGAAATTATTTCAGGGTGTGCGTGCATATATATCCGTCTTTGCTGGGTGCTTTTCCATTCAAGTAACTAAAAAATAAATCTCTCTAAACATCCTCTTCTCAAGTATTAAGTCGTACAAAATATTCCTCATCTTCTCTGCATTGTTCAAGCATGATCTGTCAACTTTGGTCGAATGTGTAGAGCATAGTAAGATTGGATAAAGGGCCAATATGTATTAGAACATTATTTAATTCATGCATTTTAGCTGAATTTTCTTTTCATGGACTTTCCTACTTGATAATTCCCCAATGCAAGTAAGCTTGTAAATAATTGTACAAGAAGGCATTAGAAACCTCAACCAAGCACTGGTGTGTTATGAATTATTTTTCCTGCTGTTTAAATCTAAGGCAATTTAGTTATTTGCTTTCTTGATGAGGCAGGCTTTTGACGCACCATGGCCCATAATTCAGGCAAATGCTATATACTTCTGCAGCAGCATGCTCTCTCTATCGGACAATCAGCATATTTTATCTGTTTATCATTCACAGGTATTTTCAGGACGCGGTTGCAATTTTCAGGCATTTCGGCTAAAACTCGGTTTCACCAGATTTGTCTGTCTTCTTTTAGGTCTTTGGTATGCTGGTTGGGAAAATGAGTCGATCACCTGATTCTGTTGTTAGAGCAACATGTTCTGCCGCTCTGGGCTTGTTGCTGAAATCCTCCAATTTATGTTCATGGGTGGACTCAACATCAAGGAACAATGATGCAGAGTCCGTGAAGAACTAGCAACGACTCTAGATTATATAACTTAAATGAGGATTAGCCATGAGCTTTTTTAGGAAGGTTGAGTGGATCAGCCTGCTGCTTTGCATATTTGTCATGTTAAGGCAACATGGCTGTTGGTGACGTTCTTGCACGGGGTTTTGCTTTAGCAATCGCCTCTTCTGTATTCTATTCTATCCATTTCCCTCCTCAAGTATGTTGTTTTCTTGTAAAGTTTGAAATTGAACATTATTCCTTTCTTTCTCCTTTTAAATGTACATTTATATTAGTGTCGTGATCGTGTAAATTGTTGTATATTAATTATACACTTGAAACTACACGAGGGAGGACTGTTTTTAGTATTTTCATTATTTGTTTTTCTATATTAAAGAATTAATGGTGTACAAGTCTCTCTCTTTCTCCCTCTCTCCCTCCCTGCCTCCCTGCCTCCCTGTGCTTGTATTAACGATGAAAGAGGAAATAAATTCTGGCTATATCACGTGGCCAAAGTTTTAATGAGCAAGAATTGTGACTAGAAAAAATAAGGAGGATATTACCGTCCGAAGATAATGTGCAAACTCTAATTCAAATTAAAAATTAAATTATACTTAACTAAGTGACTCCGAATTATTTAAATATCTGTTAAATATTATCAATTATTTGGTAATTTTCTTTGAAATCTCATATGATCTTTTATGTTTAAAGTGTTTAAATTTTGTTTGAGTATTTGAGTTTCATCTTAAATTTGATTAAGCACCTCAACATCACACTGGAGTTGGAGTTCTTGTCTCTTAATCTCACCTTACCACCATTTTTCAAGAGTTTCATCCTCAAAATGTCATTGAGTATCATGGAGGGCTCTGTCGTGTTGTGAAACTAAAAACGATTTTTCATTTAAGCAATTTAATTACCTTAGGATGGTTTGTGTTTCTGGAGCCAAATTCAAACCAAAATGCTTCAAAAAGCAAATAATAATATCAAATGTAAAAAAGGCATTCAATTAATATTAAATCTTTTAATATACCTACGGTATATGGAGAGTCCAAAGTACTAAAATATTTTCTTCATCAATTGACATAATTACTACTCCTCTATACGGTGATTTGGATAGAAATTTTAAAATTTCTAAGAAATTTAACATGTTATATATAACATTCTATTCTAACATTCTATTTTATTATTAAACTATTGTCAAAATCATCACTAATTCAATATATAAATAACAATTAACTAAAAGAAAACATATATTGCAGTTATATAATTGAGAAAACCCAATTAACGTTAGTTGAAAAATAATTTTAACTTAAATATTAGAATGAAAAACAAAATCTCAAGTTACATTAACTGAAAACAATTTTAATTCACATAAATTGAAAATTTTATGGTCTATATCACTGAAAAAGAAATCCATCATCATTCATATTTACAAAGAAAATTTAAATACTGTCATATCAACTGAAAAATAACATTTGTTTTTATTGACAAAAAATAATTTGAGTGATAACAATTAGCTAAATTATATTCATGATGAACACTAAAAAATATTTATTTAGCTAAATTATTTCACTTGGCTTATATAGGTAATTCTTTTAAAAATATTATTATTTAAGAAAAAAATTAGTAAGAGAATCACCTATACTGACTTTGCTAACTAGAATAAAGTAACTATTTATTAATGATTATTATATTCTAGTTGCCCCGATCATTTATCATATACTGGAATATTTGAATCTTTTATAGAGATAACTAGAATTTGAAAGAAGCCCTGACAGCAAAGATTTTTGTCATCAACTTCTTTGTTTGCATCTTTTTGGCAGAGAATTTTGTGACGCCAAGACTCTTACACCTTCCGTATCCATGTACTGCATGCACTCCAACCACAATAAATTATTATTAAATTCCTCAAAATCTATGCATATTCTCTCTTACATTATCCTTAAAAAATTATGGCACTCGTTATAAAAACTGGGACAATTAAGCAAATGCGAAGGGCAACATCAAAGCCACACTCGAAAGCCTCATTTCGTTTGCAGTCATGGTTTTCCTAACAGAAAATCTTCACTTTGTCTTGTTTTCTCTACTGGCTCAAGGCCACATGATCCCAATGATTGATATTGCAAGAATATTGGCACACCGTGGTGTGGTTGTTACCATATTCACAACACCAAAAAATGCATCACGTTTCAATTCAGTCCTTTCTCGTGCTGTTTCATCTGGTCTCCAAATCCGACTTCTACAGCTGCATTTTCCAGCAAAAGAGGCAGGACTACCTGAAGGCTGTGAGAATTTCGACATGGTAACATCACTGGATATGGTAAAGAAAATGTTCCGCACCATCATCACGCTTCAGCAGTCAGCCGAGGAATTGTTTGAAGCACTTACTCCAAAACCAAGTTGCATAATCTCTGACTTCTGCATTCCTTGGACCGCTCAACTAGCTGAAAAGTATCATATTCCAAGGATTTCGTTCCACGGATTTTCTTGCTTCTGCCTCCATTGTCTGCACCAGCTTCACATTTCAGAGATTTTGGAAAACATCACTTCAGAATCAGAGTATTTCACTATTCCTGATATACCTGACGAAATTCAAGTTACCAAAGAGCAGTTACCAGGAGCAGTCACATTTAATTCGAAGGACTTCGGAGAGCTGGTGCGTGCTGCTGAGTGCTGCTGAGAAGAAGTCATATGGGGTTATCGTCAATACTTTCGAAGAGTTGGAGAAGGCATATGTGCGGGATTTCAAGAAGGTTAAAAATAATAAGGCGTGGTTCATTGGTCCTGTTTCGTTATGTAACAAAGATGGTTTGGATAAGGCTCAAAGAGGCAACCGGGCCTCAATTAATGAGAACCATTGCTTGAAGTGGCTAGATTTGCAGAAATGGGAAAGAGAGCTGTTGAAGAAGGAGGCTCTTCTCATCTTGCCATCACTTCCCTTATCCAAGACATCATGCAACAATCAACTACCAAAGTCTCGATTCTCATGTTGACGTATTCCTTTGATTATATTAAGAGGGCAATATGCATGGTGATGGACGATGATGAGAAGGAGGCAAAGAGAGAAGAGAGAAAGTGTATGCAAATTGAGTGAAATGGGAAAGAGAGCGATGGAAAAGAGACGTTCTTCTTATGTTTCCATCACTTCGCTTATCAAAGAAACTATGCAAGAATCAACTAATTAAGAGATGTAAATTTGGCACCTGAAGTCTCGCAACTTTGCGTTCTGCTTGTTTTGATCGATTTAACTATAATATCATTTCAACCGACGGGATTATTTTTAAAACCACCTAATTTTGTTTTCATAACAATTATAACTAAATAAACAAAATTTCAAAATAAATATTATGTTTTTAATAAAATAATGATAAATATGATTCAAGAAAAGATGTTAACTTAATAATATTCACGCTAAAAAAGATATTAACGTGTACTGTAATTTTAATTCTAAATTATATATTATTTTCAATATTTTATTATTTAATTTATTAATAATGTCAGTATTTAATTATTTACTATTTTATATAATTTTAAAAATTTAATCGTTATTATATTAATAATATTTGTTATTGTATTATTATTATGTTATTATTTGTTACTGTATTGTTAGTTATTTTTTTATATTTTTAAGAGTTTAAAAGATTTGCAATTTTTACTTTTTAATACATGTTTATGTTATTTATATTATTTTTTAAATTTAATATAAGTGTAGTATAATTTTAAATGTTTATATTTTTTATAATATTTTATTATTATGTTTATTTTTAGTTTATTAATAATGTCATTATTCAGTTATTTTTTTATTTTTTATATGAATTTTAAGTTTTATTATTATTATTTTTCTTTATTTACATATTTTTATTAAAAAATTATCTTTTATTTTTTAGATTTTTGTTTGCATCCTAAATAAGAATTTTTCTTATAGGTTAAAAATATATGATATTCTTTTAGAGACATTAAGTGGGTCCTGGTGTCCATTAAAAATGCTTCAATTTTTATATATTTATTTTACATTTTTATTTTCAAATTCAAGCTTGTTACCATTTCAAATTCAAACTTTTTTACTATATATTTCGAATTTTAAATTTTGCAATATGAACATTAATTTTAGAAAAACAAATTGATACTGAAATAGTTAGTTATTTTTATATCTTTAAAAGTTTAAGGAATTTACAATTTTCACCTTCTAATAATATAGTTGGTGAGATTATTTTTAAAATATTATTTAAATTTAACATAAATGTATTACAATTTTAAATAAAGTATATTATTTTCAATATTTTGTTATTTATTTTTTTTATTTTATTAATAATATCATTATTTATTTGTTATTTTATATTATATTTTAATTTTTATGATTAAAAATTAGACTTCAAACATAAATTCATCTCAAATAAATCGATTTTGTAAAATGATATTTATAACCACCTATATAAATATAAGACTTCCAATGATTCTTATTATTATTCATTATTCACATATTTTTATTAAACTTTTCTATTCTTTTATCTTCCAAATTTAATTAAAGTCTAATTAAGAGTGTCACGATCATTTATGGGTAGTTAGTAGTTATATTAACAAGTATTAATGGTTTGACGGTCGTATATACAACATTAATGTTTTGATTGTTCTATCAAATATAAATATACGATATTAATGGTTTGATTGTCATATTAAATGGTATTAATGATTAATTAATGGACTTGATTGCTATAAACCCTGTAAATATACTATTAATGTCCGGCTAAAATACATTTTTCTATCTTAAAAACATAAAAAACTTTTTATAAAAGATATGTCACTTGAGTGTCGGAGTATCTTTCACCGGTTTGTGTGGATTGTATTCTTGAAGAGAATTGGACGATCGGAGCAGAGTCAACCATCGAAAGAGTATCATATGTAATTTATTTATTTAAACTTTAGATTAAACACATAAATAAAAATGATTATTAACTAAATTTTCCTAATAATTTTCGTTTGGTGATGTAATATAAATTTCATGGATTCACGTAAGGAAGCTTATCTTTGCAGCTGAAGAGGTGGTAGGGAGAGAGATAAGTAGAAGTTCCTGAGCTGACCATCACATGCAAAGAGTGACAACACGTATTTGTGTTATCAACTTTGTTTGCATCTTTTTGGCAGAGAATTTTGTGACGCCAAAACTCTTACACCTTCCGTATCCATGCACTGCAGCCACAATAAATTATTATTAAATCCTTCAAATTCATTATTTATATGTAAATATATCAATCACAAATATAAGAGGGTTTCTTATATGAAATTCTACGTCCCTTTCTCCTCTCTTCTCACAGTATTCCTCTCATCCTCTCTCACTTTATTTGTTGTCGCGTTTGTATGTGTTGTTTGTATGAATTGTTTGTATGTAGTATTTGTATATGCTATTTGTATGTTAAGATTGTATGTGTTGGGATGCATTTATAAGCTGAATGGAACGAAAGTTGAGGCCTTAACCCCACTAGTTGAGAGTACGCCAGCATTGAAAGAGGGGTTGCAAAACTCTTCATAATTGGAAGTGCAGTTGAGAGCTCGTCGTACCGTCTAACCATAATTGGAAGTGTGATTCATACCGTGCCGCAATTGAAAATACAGCTACCGCACTTGGAAATGCAGTTTTACTATTGCCGCAGCTTGAAATGCGTTCAAGCATTGCTTTTTCATTCCTTTTATTTGCTTTATTATATTTAATTATTTTTTAAACTTGATTTGTTTTTTATATCTTTTTTAGTTTATTTAAATATTAAATATTTTGTAGTTAATATTTTTGTAATTTTGTATTTTATTTTTATATTTGATATTTATTTAAATTTTATTTTTAATGTAATTAATTTTTCTTAATTTCGAAATTTATATTTGTTTGTTAAGTTTTTAGTCTATAATTATTTATTGATATTTTATTTTTCATATGAATTATTATTTAATTATTTGTTGTATATTTTTTTTAGATTTTGATTCATTTATTAATTTAAATTTAATTTGTTGTGTTTTTGTTGTTTTTTAAAACTTTTTTTATTGATTTGTTAACTTTTTTTTATTTTTAATATTTGATGTTTATTTAAATATTATTTATAATGTAATTAATTTGAAATTTATATCTGTTTGTTAATGTTTTTGAAATTATTTATTTATTTAAATAATATTTATTATGCTTAAATTTTTAATTTTTGACTTATTAATTTATTTCTTAATTTATAATGTGTAGTTATTTAAGTATTATTTATTAAATAATTATTATTATCCATTTATTTGATTATTTTAAACATATTTATTATAATAATATATATAAGAAAATGAAAAACAAAATAAAAACTAAAACACCTAAATAAAAGCATAAAACTAAAACAGCATTCAACTAAAACAACATAAAACTAAATTTAAAAACAGCATATAGTACAAATATAACCTCTCACAAAAAAAAATTCAATGAGACAAGAAAGAAATAAATGAAACAGTGGAGAAAAAAGGTTGGGATGCATGCACAAGCTTATAGTACAAGGTTAACATAACAATGAAGAAATGAGATGGTGTGCATGTAGGAGTTACAGTATAATAGTATAGGATTAAGAGTTGGTGGTGGTTGAAAAATTATTAAATTATTATTATAATCTTTTAGATTTTTTTAAATGAAGGGCATAATTATAAATTGGGAGGTGCAGGGTGAGACTGGTGAGGTACAGGGAGAAGCACTCCTAATATAATTATGTCAGGCTGTAAAAAATAAGTATTATTTTAGACACGATACTCGGTAGATAATCAATTTTTTGTATAAGTGTGGTATGTTTTTCATTGTCGTATTGATGTTTTTTCAATTTGGATCATGGGCACGGTTTAGATACATATTACTCTAAACACTTACCACACACTCTCATTGTATGAAATTTAAGAGATATTTTATGGCATTTTAAGGAACACCGATTAATTTTTTGAAAGGAAAATATTATAAAAAATTATCGGTGGAATATTATTTTTGTCCACATTTCAATAAAAAAAAGTTTCAGATACAATTCCAGTGGCCTAAAACACAATTGTCATTCACTTTCCGTCTTATATGAGAATTGAAAAGCTTAGCATGTTCGTGGGGTCCATGTCAAGGTTGAAGCCCTGAAACTAATATCAGTTGCTTCTCCGTCTTTTGTTTCGGTTTGATGTGAAATTTCTTTTAATTCAAACCAGACTTTCTTCACGACTTTAGAATATGAATTATAACTTATCAATTTAGGTTTTATATATATATATATATATATCTATATCTATATATATATATATATATATATATATATATATATATATATATATATATTAGTGCTGTAAAAATGGGTTCTAATACGTGAGTCAACCCGGATTTGAGTCGGATTAAGTTTGAAAAAAATGTAATTTTTTATGCGGATTAGTTTTTAACCTAACTCACTTAGAACCCGACTTATTAGGTTGAACTCGTGGTGAGCCGGGTTGACTCACCAACCCACCTAATTTAATTTAATTATTTATTATTTTGTGTTATAATATTATTAGTTAACATTTTTTTTATATATTGTAGATGGTGATAAAGAAGAAGAAGTTTAAAGAGAGAAAAATATTATAGATTTATCTATTCAGGACTCTAATATTATAAATGGACAAGTGATACAAAAATTATCAATATTAAAAACTTATTTGTTCGTCTTTTGTATATGTTTTTGGATTATGCTTTGATTGTATGATACTTTTGTTTTTATTTTGAATTGTGTGGAGTTTAAGATCATTTTAGTGTGATGTTTATTTAGATTTGAATTAAAAAAATTGTAATTTTTTTATTTTAAAAACAATTATAACTAAATGAGTTAGTGAGTCAACTTGTTTAACCCACTAACCCGTTAATTGTTTATATATAGGGTTTAGGGTTTATATATAGTACAAAAATCGCGTACAATGTCGAATATTTTGGCCTTTTAACGACGAATTCGCGAAAGACGTCCTATCAGAAGATGTTAAATTAAGGTCAAATTTTGTCAATATACGATGTTAACTTAACATTGAATTTTGTCAATATACGACGTTAATCTATTTTTTTTGTTTTTTTTAAATCTTTTTTTACAACTCTAAGAGACCTGAAAAACAAAAAAACAACAAATTTTAATTTTTGGTATTTTATAAAGCAAGAACTATGAACGTGTAGTGTAATATCAACTTCAAACAACAATAACCAACAACAAACAAGTTCAATCAAACAACAACAACAAAGTTCAACCAAACAATACCAAACAAGTTCAACAAAAAAAACAACAAACAAGTTCAACAAATAAGTTCTTCAAAACGAAAATGAAAACTAACATTCAAAAGGAAGGTGGGTTCGTTATAATAAAGTGTTGTCACCAGTGACAGATAAAACAGAATGCGTCTATGAAGGACAAGAGCACGAAAATAATTGGTCAAAACAAACAAAAATCATAAATAAAGTAATTAATTAACATGCATTTGTATCAAATGAAATAAATATTACATGTATGGTCGTCAAACTTGGTTCGAGAAAAATTCGATAAGAGAATAGGGTTACGCGCTAAGATAAAGTGAATGAATTTTCAATCTCTCGCTTTTTATTGAATTCATTAACCTTTTA
The DNA here is from genome assembly GCF_016808095.1 of Vigna angularis. Lineage (NCBI taxonomy): Eukaryota > Viridiplantae > Streptophyta > Magnoliopsida > Fabales > Fabaceae > Vigna > Vigna angularis. The sequence goes on from NC_068971.1 coordinate 44,592,057, forward strand.
ACGTATAAGACATTCAATGTTTTATATCCTTTTACGTCAAATTAAAATTCTATACTACGTTTAATAATTGCATTAATTTAAAAACACAGACATTATAATTTTTTGTACTAGTGAAGCTCCACAATTAAAAAATAAAATACATTATTTGATCCATTATTACCCATAACCAATCAGATAATATTTTATGGAATATTAAAGATTGCTTGATTTAATAAAGGGTTTATTGCTCATTATTATTAATTTAAAAATATTCATAATCTAACATTATATACATTTTTTTTATAATTTAAATTTTCATCGTATAAGTAATATAATTTACACACATATACTTATGAATGCACATATAAACAAATTTAGATATTAGTGTCTATGTTTATGCTATCTGTGTTAAAATTGGTATTTAATAATCTGAATTCTAATGTATTTTTATATAGTATCTAAAAAAATATAGTTTAAAAAAAATTATACGACATGTAAAGATTAATCTGTGATATATTCTAATATCAACAAATTCTCCAATCGTAAATGGGCCTTATATAGCCCTAGATATTTCAAATTAAAACACATAGATAACTATTTTACTTTAACATTTTAAATACCCAAGTAACATTATTTAATTATTATTATTACTATTATTTTCTTAACAAATATTATAGTATTTATTACGAAAATAATTGAGTTTTCTATGTTAGATGAAGTGAAGTATAGTTTATTCTTGTTTTTAATACATTTTATTTATAATATTATTATTTGTTAAAAATATGAACAATTTGTAATTTATTAATCAAAGGTTTTTAGTAACATTAAATAGATTCTGGCAACCCAGTCATCTAATTCTGGTTCGCCCGTTTTAGATAATAAGAAAATCATTCTCTTACATCATCCCCACAAATATATGGTGTTATATAAGTGGGACAATTAAGCACACGCGAAGAGCAACACCAAAGACTCTCATTTGCCTCTTGCAATCATGGCGTTCCTAACACCCAATCTTCACTTCGTCTTGTTTCCCCTAATGGCTCAAGGCCACATGATCCCGATGATGGATATTGCAAGAATATTGGCACATCGTGGTGTAGTTGTTACCATATTCACCACACCAAAAAATGCATCACGTTTCAATTCAGTCCTTTCTCGTGCTGTTTCGTCTGGTCTCCAAATCCGACATCTACAACTCCATTTTCCAGCAAAAGAGGCAGGACTACCTGAAGGCTGTGAGAATTTCGACATGGTAACATCAATGGATACGATGAACAAAATGTTCCATGCCATCAGCATGCTTCAGAAGTCAGCAGAGGAATTGTTTGAAACGCTAACACCAAAACCAAGTTGCATAATCTCTGACTTCTGCATTCCTTGGACCGCTCAACTAGCTGAAAAGTATCATATTCCAAGGATTTCATTCCACGGATTTTCTTGCTTCGCCCTCCATTGTGTGCTCCAGCTACACGTTTCAGAGGTTTGTGAAAGCATCACTTCAGAATCCGAGTATTTCACTATTCCTGGCATACCTGACAAAATTCAAGTTACCAAAGAGCAGGTTATGATAACCACAACATCAAATGATGAAAAAATATTATTGGAGCAGATGCGCAATGCTGATATGAAGTCGTATGGGGCAATCATAAATACTTTTGAAGAGTTGGAGAAAGCATATGTGAGGGATTACAAGAAGGCGAGAAACGATAAGCTTTGGTGCTTTGGTCCAGTTTCATTATGTAACAAAGATAGTTTGGACAAGGCTCAAAGAGGCAACCAGGCCTCAATTAATGAGAGCCATTACTTGAAATGGCTAGATTTGAAGCAACCCAAGTCTGTGGTCTATGTTTGTTTCGGAAGCTTATGCAACTTGATTCCTTCACAGCTTGTGGAGTTGGCCTTGGCCTTGGAAGACACTAAAAGACCATTTGTATGGGTTATTAGGGAGGGAAGTCAGTTCCAAGAAGTAGAAAAGTGGATCTCTGAAGAAGGGTTTGAGGAAAGGACAAAAGGGAGAGGCCTTATAATTGGAGGTTGGGCACCACAAGTAATAATATTATCACATCCTTCCGTTGGAGGATTCATAACGCACTGCGGTTGGAATTCAACACTTGAAGGTATAAGTGCAGGAGTGCCACTTGTTACATGGCCTCTATTTGCTGATCAGTTTTTTAATGGGAAGCTTGTTACTGATGTGTTGAAGATTGGGGTGAGCGTTGGGGTAGAAGTTCCATTGAAGTGGGGAGAGGAAGAGAAGAGAGGTGTGATGGTGAAGAAGGATGATATTAAGAGGGCAATATGCATGGTGATGGATGAAGATGGAGAAGAAAGCAAACAGAGAAGAGAAAGGGTATGCAAATTGAGCCAAATGGGAAAGAGAGCTGTTGAAGAAGGAGGCTCTTCTCATCTTGCCATCACTTCCCTTATCCAAGACATCATGCAACAATCAACTACCAAAGTGGATGCATATTTGACGCACGCTTGAAGAGTCGCAGTTTACATACAAGGCTAAATTTGTTTTACTATAATATTATATTTTGCATATCTACTTACTAATTTTATTAGCCCAAATATGTAAGTTGCATGTTATTCAGGTTTTTTTTAATCGATCAAGATCTACGCCTAATTAGGATACAAATTACGAAAATAAATAAATTTTAAAAAATTAAGAGAATAGGTAAGTCATTTTTTTGTCACACGACTTTCATGTTGACCGTTAAAAATTTAAAGTCGTCAACCCCTTTAATAATTTCAGTGTAATATAGATTACAATGCATACATAATCGATTAAATTATGCACAAGTCATGGGGACTGTTTGGTGCACACGACTTCAAATTTGGTAATACGCACGGTAATCAATTATAGGGCACTTGCAATCGATTATCAAGGAGGGGAAAAATACTTTGACCTAAGAAGTCCACTTGCAATCAACGTTGAGACCAGTTCTAATGACTCCACCAACGTTTCTTTTGGTGAGATTAGCGACAGTGTTGAAGTCCAAAACATTTTTGCACATCAACAACATTGTCCCTTTTATTTTGTTCTGACGATGTCCTCCTGAATTGATGATTCTTGAAACCCCTGAAACTTAAAATATCTTTCCTAAACCTACCAACAACACTATTTTTATTTCCTAAAACCAGAAAGGAAAATAAAAACAACAGCCTACAGGATACTTCATATTAACACTATTTGGCAACCTGGTTAAGGTTTAGCTTGTGAATTACAATTTATTATTTATTTACATTAGTTTCTAATTTGAAAATATAAACTAATTTAAAATTAATAATAGTAAGTAGCTATAATATTATAAATTAATTTAAATTTTAATTCACAAGTTAATATATAATTTTTATTAATATTATAGATTATTTTAAATATCAATAATTTTTAATTTAGTTAATATAATAACTTATTAATTTTATTCTAAATTTAATTGTTATTTATTAATTTTATGAAACGTGTCAGAAAAGAATATTTGTTATAGATATCTTTTACATAAAAAAGTGGGATAAAGTCATTTTCATTCTTACTCCTCCCGTACATGTCTTGTGTGGAATGAAACACAAATATCTTACCTATTGTATGATTCTTAAAGACAACAAGATAATATCAAAATCATACAATAGATTTCTTCAAGCAACAATATAACCCTTGAAAAGAGGAAAAATATAATCACTATTTTATTTTATATATGCTGTCCTAATTTTCCTGATATACCAACCAGATATATTTCAAGTGAATATATTTCAAATTTTCAATATATCTACTTTCACGTTGGAAAATTGATCAGAAGTTCCAATTTGTTTTTGAAAATAGATAAAGAAGAAGAAAAATAAAATTGATGATATCAAGGATGTGAATAAGTGTAGTTTACGAATTATATCAAGATGAATTCATTTAGGTAAATTTAATTAAAAGGGATTAATATTTAGAAAAAAACTTCTAATGATGTGATTGAAACCAGAGGACAAAAAAGCTAAATACTTGACTCAGAAGCGGCACACAATCCTATGTTACGTAAGTGCTTACGTGAACATTCACCGATTCATCAATTATATATAACTTACAAAAAGACTATACATGAACCAGTCGAATTCATTGTATTGTGATTTGTATGTACTTGTCATTTCACCCGAAAAGCATGCCTTCGCAAGAACAAAAGCTACACTTTGTCCTGTTTCCATTGATGGCCCAAGGCCACATGATCCCTATGATGGACATCGCCAAAATATTGGTGCAACGCAATATTATTGTGACAGTAGTCACAACGCCACATAATGCATCTCGTTTCACCTCAATCTTTGATCGTTATATTCAGTCTGGCTTTCCCATCAGATTAGTTCAAGTTCAATTCCCATGTGAAGAAGCAGGAGTACCACATGGGTGTGAGAATCTCGATATGATACCTTCACTAGGCACTGCCACAGGTTTCTTCCAAGCAACAAGCCTTCTGCAACAACCGGTGGAAAAACTATTTCAAGAGTTAACACCAGCACCAAGCTGCATCATATCTGATATGTGCTTACCATATACATCCCACATCGCCAAAATATTCAATACTCCAAGGATTTCTTTTGTCGGAGTAAGTTGCTTTTTTCTTCTGTGTAAGCATAATATAATGATCTATAATGCTCTGGAGAGTATAACGTCTGAGTCCGATTTCTTTGTTGTGCCTGGTATCGCTGACAAAATTGAAATCACCAAAGCCCAGTCTGCACAGCCGATGAATGAAAGCTGGAAATATTTTAGTAGTGAAATTATGGCTGCTGAAATGGATACTTATGGGGTAATCATGAATTCTTTTGAAGAATTGGAGCCAGCATATGCAAGGGATTACAAGAAGGTGAAAGATGATAAAGTGTGGTGCATAGGACCTGTGTCTCTTATTAACAAGGATCACTTGGATAAGGTTCAAAGAGGTAGGGATTCAGTTGATGAATCTGAACATATAAAATGGCTTGATGGTCAGAAGGGAGGGAGTGTAATCTATGCATGCCTTGGAAGCCTGTGCAATTTAACAGCACCCCAGTTGATAGAGCTTGGTTTGGCCTTGGAAGCATCAGAAAGACCCTTCATTTGGGTCATCAGGGAAGGAAATCATTCAGCAGCATTGGAAAAGTGGATCGAGGAAAATGGATTTGAGGAAAGAACAAGTTGTAGAAGCCTTGTGATTCGGGGTTGGGCACCTCAATTGTTAATATTATCACACCCTGCAATTGGAGGGTTCATAACACACTGTGGTTGGAACTCTACCTTAGAAGCCATATGTGCTGGTGTTCCAATGATTACGTGGCCACTGTTTGCGGATCAGTTTTTGAATGAAAGTTTTGTGGTGCACGTTCTAAAAGTTGGAGTGAAGGTTGGGGTGGAAATTCAGATGACATGGGGCAAGGAAGAGGAAATTGGCGTGGCAGTCAAAAAGGAAGACGTTGAAAAGGCAATAACGGAGATAATGGATGTGACAAGTGAAAGTGAAGAAAGAAGAAAAAGGGTCAGAGAATTGAGTGAGATGGCTGAAAGAGCCGTGGAGAAAGGGGGATCCTCTCATTCTAATGTCACCCTGCTCATCCAGGATATCATGCAAAAGATCCATATATAGAAGTGTGATAATCTCATTTACCATAAACCAATTTAGTATTTCCCTTAATTCTCATGTTCATGATCTTTTTCAAATTTACTAATTATCTCCTATCTTTTTTTAATACCATGACATCTTTCAAATGTGTCTTTATATTTGTGCAAGTCCATGTAACATTTGAAAATTTATATGGTTGAAGAAAATTTTCACTTTTGACATCCCATTTTTTAATACATCCACTACAATGATTTCCAATAATAAAATATTGTATTAACATAATAATATAAATGAAAGATTATAATAAAATAATATTTTATACTATTATCCTTATTTCACCAATATAACAAATATGATTATGTGATTTGACTTGCAAAATATATTTCATTAAATCCTTTTGTGAAGATACAATTTTAGTTTACTCATACATGCGATTATTACTCATAATAATATGACCGACTGTTTGAGTATGAAAGAAGTCTGTCAGTAAAGATAAAAATTAGTTTAATATTTAATTAATTTAAATAGATTAATAATCAAGTTTAAAAAGAGTTTGATTGTAATTAAGTTGATTTTAGTTAAATGTTTACGAAAAAATTATAAATACAAGTTAAAGACAGTGTTGTTGAAACTTTTATCACATATTTATTGTAATATTAATTATTTAATCAATCAAATTTGAAACTTTTATCACATATTTATTATAATATTAATTATTTAATCAATCAAATTTGAAACTTTTACCACATATTTATTGTAATATTAATTATTTAATCAATCAAATTTGAAATGACTTTAACAATGGAGTAGGTGTAATAAATACTTCCTAATCTGTTGGTGAACAAATTATTTTAGACATTCAAGTAGGTGATGAGGAAGTTGTTTTAATTAGACATTCAACCCTACACTCAAAACATTCCAAAAAAAATTAAAAATATATAGTATTTGAATTACTTGTAATTGAATTATCTTTATTTCTTAAATAGTTTGTTTAGATGGAATGATTGAAATATCTTGAATTTCAATTTTCTTGTTTGGAAAAAATAAAATAATTTTTCTTTTAAGGTAAAATTTTATTTTAAAAATATTTATCTCAACCTTTGGATTAGACTAATTTGACTCCTTTAACTTAGACTAGTTCGTATCAACTTTCAACCCAAATCAATTAGTCTAAATTCTCGATCATAATTGACTTCACTCATCTTTTGTCCCATAATTGGATCCTTCATCACCGAACATTGAGTTACACTAATTTAAGTTGAAGGGTTGAGCTACGTCGACTAGGATGGAAGGTCGAGTCAAGCCAACTTGAGCATAAGCTCTAGTCGAGTTAATCATGGTTAAAGGTTGTGATTACTCAATCTTAGTCAAAGGTTGAGACTAGTCGGTCATAGTTAAAAGTCAAGATGAGTCGATCTAGATTGGAAGCAAAGTCAAGTCACTCGAGATGAAGGACCAACTCAGCCAACCCAAATCAAATGGTTGAGTTGAGTTGGCTCAAGTGAAAGGTCGAGTTGAATCAATTCTAGTGCAAGGTCGAGTTAAATCGACTCAAGCGAAAGGTTGAGCTGAGTCAATCAAACAGAAGATCAACATGAGTCATTTATGAACATAAATAGAGACAAGTTAGCTTTGACCAAAGGTCGAATTAGGTCAGTTCGGACTAGATGTCGACTCTACTAAGTTAAAAGCTAATATAAGTCAAAGTTTTGGATCCGTGAAGTTTTCTCCTCTAAACTAATGACTAATTCCATAATTTGTGAAATTTCAAATTCCTTTTCTTTTTTTAATAAATTTGAAATTTGAATTTTTATTATTTTAATTATTTAAAATATCTTCTTAAAAATTTTCAATTTTTTTTAATTTTCTCATTAAAACAAATCAATTTACTTCAAACAATTTTAAATTTTCTAAATAAATAAATCACTCTCTTATATTGCCTCGTCCAAATACAACATTATTATTTTCATGATTACTTTCATGGTAAACTAACAAGGATTGGTGATGATTGTTCTCTACTAATTTTCTTTTATTGTACTTTAAATGTTGAAGTTATTATATTAAGAAATCTGTTAATATATTTTAAAATGTTAAAATTAATATCTATTAGTCTAATTTGAAAGTAAAACAGAGAAACAAAAACAATAATAAAATACTCAACAAATAATTCAAAATCGCACAAACAACCTCTACCTTTACTTTGTTTTTGGTTACATTCACAAGTACCACATTCATAGAGTTTATACAAGGAAGATGAAAAAAAATGAGAGAGACACAAATATTTTACATTTATTAGATATTATATTTTATTTTTTATGATTTCTTTTTACAAAAATAAAAATTTATTTCTTATAATTATTTTATTCTTATAATATATATTAACTAAATATCAATATGAGTCACAGTATTATTATTGCTGTTTCTATTTTGTATTCTCTTTAAACGTGTTGAGCATAAATAATTTGACAGTGCTGGATATTATGATATTATAGTACTTTTCTCAATCTCTTAGGTTGTGTCACTACAAAAAAAGTATATTTTAAGAGGGTTATTTTCCGGCGGTTTTTGAAACCCTAAATAGTTTCGGTGGTTTATAAGTAAAAACCGCCCCTAAACATTTATTTATTTTTTTAAAATAATTTTTTTGACTAATTATTGTAAACCCCAGTTCCTCTTCATTGTCTTTCGTTTAGTTTGAAACTCTGCTTTTCTTTTTTATCTTCTCCCAAACCCTCCCAATCCTGTAACCCCTTTTCAGTTCCAAAGTCCTCCTTCACTTTCCGCAAAACCCTAGATTCCACCGATCCCAACTTCCCAGGCTCTGCAACGCATTCGTGCATGACCCATGGGTCCAGATCCTTCTCATCCTCGTCTACGCGACTGACGTTGTCCACCAGCACCGCTCGAGCCTTCAGCGAAACGACGCACCGCTCGTCGTCACCGTAGAAGTGCAAGCGCAGCACAGCGCGACGCTTAGAGGGCTCGGACACAGCACCGTCGAAGAAGAGGTTTTTTTCGATGGGTGACGACGTGGAAGGGGGAGAGCAAGCTGGTGACACGGCGGTGGGCGTTAGCGTCTGCGAGGTGCAGCTTCACTTTGACCTCCATTGGGGAAGAAAGGTGGGAGACTAAGACTAGGGTTTTACGATAAATTTTTCAGTTATTCTACTTTTGTTATCTGTGATCACTATCCCTTCCCAAATGTTGTTTTGTAGGTTTTGAAGCATTATACTTGTGTTAGTGATAATATTTTTGTTGTAAATTGGTGTGACATTATTTGTAGGGGATCTTGGTCAGAGTTTTGATTCAAATGTGACTCTTTTTCACTATGAATTGAGTCCAAGAAAAGGAGAAACTGTACTGTTTGTTGGCGACCTCTCTTATGCTGATAACTACCCGAATCATGATAACATGAGGTGGGATACTTGGGGAAGGTTTACAGAAAGAAGTGTTGCATATCAACCATGGATTTGGACTGCAGGGAACCATGAAATTGATTTTGCTCCAGAAATTGTAAGCTTCTCAAACCAATTCACTTTATCTGGTTTCAACTATCTGAAAAATTTCTTTCTGTTTTGCTCAACGAAAAATTTTAAATTTGGTGTAATGCATTTACCCAGTCCAAATGTTCGTAAGAATAGAGTTTTTAACATAGATGAACACTGTTGCAGGGTGAAACCGTACCTTTTCAAATGGTGCCAAATAGCATTTTGCATTTGGCATTTGCACTCCAAAAATTATCAATCAGCCCCTGTTTATATCACCATTGGTGATGGAGGAAACCTTGAAGGCTTAGCAACCAAGTAAGCTCAACGAACGTAACATGATGATTCTTGTCACATTTCTCCTTACTTTTATATCATTAAGCTTGAACAAATATTTACTTTGAAAAAAGGCATGTGTTTTCATTATTCGTTCTGCTAAATTTTTATTTATTGGATGCAACTACTTGTTGCAGAATTACGGACTGCTATATTTTCTAAGGATGCACTGCAAAAAATTAGATTAGTATCAAGGAAGGTATGCATGCTTCTTCTTGGTTTCAATACATCAAATAAGGATATAAGTATTTTTAGTATATCTATTTTTATTTATTTAGGATTTGGTTTTTCTAAAATGATTAAGCGAGATTCTTCCAGCAATTTCATATTCGACCTGCCACCACGCCGCATGCCGCACGCTGCACGCTGCAGAACAAAAGCGTTTAGGAGGTTCTCATCTCTTTCTATCTCTCTGTTACTCTTTTTTTATGGTTTATTTTTTTTCTTCTTCTTTCTTCACAGTCACATATCTCTTCTCTTCTTGTAAATTAGATTTCAAGAATTAGGTTGGAAGAAGATGCAAAGGCGACTGTGAATTGAAGAAGTATGAAGAAGGAGAAAGAGAAATAAGCTCTGATCATCCCTGACCGAGCCATAGAGTTTAGATTACATGATGAACATTAATCCTACTGTGTTTAGTTTTCTTTTCTTGCTAGGTGCTAATTCTCTCGGTGTAGGCCAAAGCTGCACATTAATCATGACTAAAGAATCTTTTAGTGCTGAATATATATGCACTTAATCATATACCTTGAATAAAATGATCTGTCAAATTACTTTGTATTGTACCTACTTCATTCTTTAGGATTTATTTAATTGGTAAAATAATGAAGGTTATATATGGAATTGATGTATACCTTGGATTGGAATTCACGAATGGAATTAAGAACCTCCTTCATTAAAGTTGTGCAGTCACTTTTTCACTAATAAAATTGTTGCTGCAGTTTTATTTCCTTTACATTGGTGCAGACGCTGTTTTTAGTGTAGTATATGGTTGTAGTGTAGGTTTCCTTGCCTATGACACGGGCTGGTTTTCTTTCCATTCAAATAATTGGACTTTAACCTTATTTTTTTGTCAATATATGCTTTTGTGGTGTAACCTATCTTTGTTAAGGCTTGCGATGCAAATTCAACACCACATAGAAATACTTGACTGGATCTTCCTATACTTGGTACAGTCCTTCAAGTCTCTTCATTTTGCTATTGGTGCCTCTTCCATACGTTCAGGAACCGTTCTCTCTTATTAAATTTTGTATTGCTTGATCTATGCCCTGTCACATAGTGGGGTATTATATGTATATATATGAATTAAGCCTTTCTTTTGTTTAAAATAGAACTAGTGCAGGCTGTGTCACTGGTTTCAACAGTGAATGTTGCCATATCCAATCACAGAAGTGACATTGATTGGCTTGTTGGATGGGTTTTAGCTCAGGTGATTGTGATTGTCTTATTTAGTATGACCTCTTTCACATTCATCACAAGAAAATTAATACTGGAATTTACATATGAATTGGAATCAGTTGCATGTTTCATTTGTCATTCTGAAATGTTTAATATTATCTTACTAGGAAAAAAGTACTCATAGTTGGGGCCTACTTATAGGTTTATTTCACCATAAATGTGATATTCTTAGATTTAAATTGGAATGAATTATGAAATGGGGCTTTATTGTTTGTATCTATTGATAATAATGGGATGGGATTCTGTTTGGTGGTTTGGTTTATCACATGATTTATGCTTGCTTCAGGCCTGATTGGACATGGAAGCTTTTGAACCTACTTGCATTTTTTTTTGCTTCATTGATAATATCAACATTTGTGTTAATGTTGTTCTATTTGCTAAGTTAAAATGTGCAGGTTATTGGTTGGTCAATGTGGTTTTCTGAATATCTTTTCCTGGAGAGAAGTTGGACAAAGAATGAAAGCACGCTAAAGGTATGAGATACTCTAATATAATTGATATTTGCATATGTTATTGTTTTAATGATAGAAATAAGGAACATATCTTATATAATCAGTAGTACACAAAGTATATATGTATTACTAAGAGTGTTTTTGTTTATTCTTGTATCATATCTTTATTATTAAAGGATATAAAATCTTTTCTATATATTGTATTAATTCCTTTCTCTCAGAACAAATAAAGCATTATTCACTACAAAAATAATTAATTTTAGAAAAATATATTATTTTTTTCACGTGCTTGCGCATTTTGTTCAAATTTTAGTAAGTTATGTCCATATATTAATAGTTGTTTATATGTTCTGTTTAATATTGTTTCAAAGATGCAAATCTGGACAATTGTTATTTTTTACCTTTCGTACAGTTAAGATTCACAATTTGAATCATATGATTTAATATATATCAAAGATATAGTAGATATTTTTGTAGTGTATTAAGATCAAGATCTATGTTTTTTTTTTCTCTTACTTTCCATAAAATGCTTAACCTTTTGTTTTCATCGATATACTTGGATTTAGTTTCTATTATATCATATTTTAATATTTTTCAACCATCAATAGTTCTTAAATTCGTCTAATAATTTTTTTAAAATATTATTAACTAATTATTGTTTTATATTGTAGGTATTTGAAAAAGGAAGCATATCAAATGATGGATAAAATGAAGAAGAACCAAATGATGGATAAAATGAAGAAGTACCAAATGATGAAAATAATGAAGAAGTACGAAACTATAATTATTATTCATAACATGATAATTTTAATTTTTAACAATAATTAATTGTATTTCTAATCTTTACAATTTATATAATAATATTTTGGTTTATATTTAATGTTTACATTTAATTTTGGTTTCATATTATTTAATTTTGGTTTATTAATGATAATCAAGTAATTTGAATAATAAAAAAAATTAAATTATTTACATTTCCGGCGGTTTTGAAAAACCTTCAAAAGTATCGGCGGTTTTCATAAACCCTCACAAATTACCGGCGGTTTTGCTTAATCCCGGTTATTTCCGGCGGTTTTAGTAAAACCTCCACTGTTACCGGCGGTTTTAGTAAAACCCCCACTACTACCGGCGGTTTTTCAAAACCCCCGCTAATTGCGGAGGTTTTTTAAAAAATCGCCGGTAATTACTTAACGACGCAGGTTTTCCCAACGGTTTTTCTAACCGCGGGTAACATATTTTCCGGGGGTTAAAACCGCCGGAAACGGAAAAAATAACCCCCGGTAAAAGTCTAATTTTTTGTAGTGTGTTGCTTTTTATTTCTAAAAGAAAGTACTTTTGAATAACTTTTGTATTTACCTAGAAATACTTTAATGTTGTAAATTATAATATACGAAGAAAGGTTTTATCAACAACGTCAAATATGTAGAGACAATTTAGGTACACATTAACATAGGTTTAATGTCTTTCCAAAAAAATATATCATTAATGAATGACCTAAAAAGATTATTGGTATTCATAGTGGAGCAAATAAAATTTAATTAGCTTGATATTTGTTTATAATCAATAATATATTTAGTTTTAACATATTAATTTTTTAAAACATTGACACTTTGTTATATTTATGATGACACTAGTGAATATTTAAAAGCACATAATCTTTATAAAAAAAATACTAATATTAGAATATAGTGTTATAAGTTTTTCTTATTTGATTTTATTCTTTATTTTCTTTTTAGTACAATGGTTTTTGCAAATAGTTCTTCCTTAATAGATTAAAAAGATAAATAAGAGTAGAAAGGAAGAATAAGTTATTTTAAAGTAATTTTTATCTCTTCCTCGTTTATCAATAATTAATCAATATATTAAAACTAGAGTTGTCAAAACGAGTAATTTGGTTCGGCTCACCACGGGTTGGTCACTTAGTGAGCAAACCCAACACAGCTCACTTATTAGCAAGCTAAAATAATTCGAACCCGATCCGACCCACCACTGATTGATGAGTTAAACGGGTTAATTATAAGTTTTTTTTTTTAATTTAAATCTAAACAAACATCATGCTAAAATGATGTTAAACTCCAAAGAAAATTCAAAATAAAAAAAATATCATACAATCCATGCGTAATTCAAAAATATGTACAAAAAACGAAAAAATAAGTTTTTAATATTGATAATTTTTATATCATTTGTTCATTTATAATATTAGAATCTTGAATAGATAAATCTATAATATTTTTTTCTCTTGAAACATCTTCTTTATCACCATCTACAATATAATAAAATAAAATACTAACTAATAATATTAAAACATAAAATAATAAATAATTAAATTAAATTAAATAGATTGGTGAACCAACATGACTCTCTACGAATTTAACCCGGTAAGTCGGAAAAAACTAACCCACATAACCTAACTCTACTCAAATCCTAGCTCAAGTTACGATACATTTTAACAGCATTACTTAAATCATAAAAGTTTTTAAATTGAAGGATTAAATGGACAAGTGCTTACGAGATAATAGCGAACATATTTTAACAATCATAGTATTTTTGTGAATTATACTAATTTTGTTGATTATTAATTAATGCTGCAAGAACATTAATGTAGACAAAAAGTTTGCATAGTTCTAGCTTCCTCTCGTTTTCTTTTTTCATTTTTGTTTTCTCTTTCTTCCACTTTGGCGAACCGACGACAAGAGACATTACACACATTTTTCTACAACTTCCACACGTCTCTACCTCTTAGTGAGCCATCATACACTCAGTAACAATCTTCTTTGTTTCACATCTACTTGCAACACAGACACCACATGTGACATGTCTAAAATGTTATATAAGGAAAACTGAGAAAACTGAAAGTAGGAGAGAAAAATAATGAGATTTATGATAAAAATATATATTAGAAAACTAATGTTAAATTAATTGATTTTGGCAATAAAATATATTTTTTATTTAAAATTTAAGAATTATTGTCAATTATGGTCTAACTAAATATAATTAATTTTTTATGTTACCGTTAATTAGGTCAATCTAACAATAAATTAAATTCATAATCAATTATGAAATATATATATATATAATAAACTGTATGAGCGTGTATTTTATTTTATTATTATAATAATATTTAAAATAATAAATGAAATTATATTACTTTTTACCCATGTTTTTTTAATTAACTTTGTTTTCTTCCATTCTTTTTTCTTCATTTCGGTTTTAATTTTTTCCTCTATATATATCAAAAGGTATTAATATCAAACTAGGTCAATGTAACTACTTTCAATTTTGTATCATCTTAAGTTGATATTAATTATTTTCATGTAAAATAAATCAAAATGTTGCTTTCACAGACAAATCGTAGTGACAAAATCGCCAGTTTGGCTCGTCCCACACTTGATATGTTAAAAAAAGGATGGTTGGAGCTTATCTTTTCATGTAAAAACCGGTTGAAAATAATCTTTAAAAGATGGGTTGGCAAGTTAATGGGTCTTATTTTAAGAAAAAAAAAATTTTAAAATTTGTTTATATATTGAATGGTTGTCTAGTTAACTTAGATCATATTGTCCAACCAATTAATAATATAGAATAAATCGATTGATCAAACAATATGCATCTAACAATCAGTCTTAAACAACAATTAAGATTGATGATGATTAACTTACATCAAAACACAATCATTATCAGTTGAATCGTAATTAAGTTAAAGATAATCCGAAACTCTATAAATACAGATTTAAGATAGTCAGGTATGTTGATTATATTTAATATACATTTATTATTGAGTTTGTCGAATTTTTATTAATTTTAGCATTAGAATACCTTCTACAATGTGACCGAACAAAATGAAGGATAAACAATAACTAAGACAAACAGTTGAACATACTAAACTTAGAGAACTTATAACTTCAATCTCGCAAACTAAAATAGTTTATATATATATATATATATTAATAATATGTAATTGAAAAAATATGTTTTAAGTTTTTAATTATTTAATTAACTTTATAAAAAAATATTATATTTATATATTAAATTATTTTATTATACCTAATAATCAAACTTAATTTATAACTATTAATGTTTTAAGTTATAATAATAATACATATTTAAAGTAATATTATATAGAAAAATTTATTTTTATTTTTATTTAATTAAGAAAATGTCTGATTTTTATCATTTGGCTCACCATTTTGAAAGATTAGGTGAGACAAATCGAATTGATGAGTTGAAAAGTCTAACTTTTGACCTGCAAATTTTGGTGCGTGGAACATAATCCACTTTGTCACCATTAAACAAACCTCATACATAACCTTATTTTTAGTCAAATTTAAGTTAAGTTAGTTCACTATTATATTTTGTTCAAATTAAAAGAAATACATATCCACTAAGTAATTTTAAACTTTAGTTGTACACTTTTTTGTTTTTCAAATGTAGTCTACTTTTTGCTTATTAAATTATATTACAGTGTTTTTTTTATTGACATTGAATTCCTATTTCAATTTCTCATTTTACTACCCTTAAACCTTATTACGTCAATTAATTTCATTGAGTAATAAACAATGATGTAACATAGATTGTCAAAGAAAAAAAAACAAATAAAAATTGTGATTAGTTAGGATACAGCTACACTTATAGTTTCTTTTCATTGTGTCTTTTGTTGATAAAATACAGATGCCAATGAAGTATTTTCAAAAGTTGTGGAAAAAACATAAACTTTACATTCATAATAATTTGTGAAACAAAAAAAAAAGACTCAGATCGTACACAAGACACCAATCTCATGCCTCATATGAGTCACACGCACTTCAAATAATACAACTAAAATTACGTAAGCTCTTACATCATAACCATCAAATGATAATTTTTTAGTCTTCATCGCTCTTATAAAGGATAAGGACACCGCAGAGGGAAAACCACAAAACCAAGAGAACCATTTTTCATTTGCCTCTTGGTAGCCATGGTTCTCCAAACAAACAATATTCCTCACTTTGTATTATTCCCCATGATGGCTCAAGGTCACATCATCCCCATGATGGACATTGCAAGAATATTGGCACAGCGTGGTGTGATCATCACCGTATTCACAACCCCAAAAAATGCATCACGTTTCAATTCGGTCATATCTCGAGCTGTTTCATCAGGCCTCAAAATCCGTTTAGTACAACTAAATTTTCCATCAAAAGAAGCAGGACTACGCGAAGGGTGTGAGAATTTGGACATGGTCTCATCAAATGATATGTCCAAAATTTTCCAAGTCATCCACATGCTCCAAAAGCCAGCAGAGGAGTTCTTTCAGACACTTACCCCTAAACCAAGTTGCATAATCTCTGACTTCTGCATCGCTTGGACCCTTCAATTAGCTGAAAAGTATCACATTCCAAGGGTTTCTTTCCACGGATTTTCTTGCTTTTGCCTCCACTGCCGGTACGTGATACATACTTCAGATTTTTGTAGAAGCATCACCTCAGAATCCAAATATTTCACTATTCCCGGCATACCCGACAAAATTCAAGTTACCAAAGAGCAGTTACCAGGATCACTTGCCACTGATTTGGATGACTTTA
This sequence comes from Vigna angularis, assembly GCF_016808095.1. Classification (NCBI taxonomy): domain Eukaryota; kingdom Viridiplantae; phylum Streptophyta; class Magnoliopsida; order Fabales; family Fabaceae; genus Vigna; species Vigna angularis. The sequence goes on from NC_068971.1 coordinate 44,608,904, forward strand.
AAGACCAGGTGCGTGATGCTGAAAAAAAGTCTTATGGGGTTATCGTAAATACTTTTGAAGAGTTGGAGAAGGCATATGTGAGGGATTTCAAGAAGGTTAAAAATAATAAGGCGTGGTTCATTGGTCCAGTTTCGTTATGTAACAAAGATGGTTTGGATAAGGCTCAAAGAGGCAAACAGGCCTCAATTAATGAGAACCATTGCTTGAAGTGGCTAGATGTTCAGCAAGCCAAGTCTGTGGTCTATGTTTGTTTTGGAAGCATATGCAACTTGATTCCTTCACAGCTTGTGGAGTTGGCCTTGGCCTTGGAAGATACAAAAAGGCCATTCGTATGGGTTATTAGGGAGGGAAGCCAGTTGCAAGAACTGGAAAAGTGGTTCTCTGAAGAAGGGTTTGAGGAAAGGACAAAAGGGAGAGGCCTTATAATTGGAGGTTGGGCACCACAAGTAATGATATTATCACACCCTTCCATTGGAGGATTCTTAACACACTGCGGTTGGAATTCAACACTTGAAGGGATATGTGCTGGAGTGCCACTTGTTACCTGGCCTCTGTTTGGTGATCAGTTTTTAAACGAAAAGCTTGTTAGTGATGTGTTGAGGATTGGGGTGAGCGTTGGGGCAGAGGTTCCATTGAAGTGGGGAGAAGAAGAGAAGAGAGGTGTGATGGTGAAGAAGGATGATATTAAGAGGGCAATATGCATGGTGATGGATGATGATGAAGAAGGCAAAGAGAGAAGAGAAAGGGTATGCAAATTGAGCGAAATGGGAAAGAGAGCTGTTGAAGAAGGAGGCTCTTCTCATCTTGATGTCACTTTACTTATCCAAGACATCATGCAACAAACAAATACCAAAGAGGATGAAAATTTGAGTGACGTTTGAAGATTCTCGATTCTCATGTTGACGTATTCCTTTCATTTTTTTTTAGTTTATATTGTTGGAAATCCAAGTTTTTTTAGTTTATATAGTTGGATATCCAAGTTTTATAGTGTATAAAACATGACTATTATATAAAAATTAAAGATTTATTAACTTATTATCTTAACGTTTTGAGTAAAGAATAGTATTAATATTTTATATGATTAAATTAAGATATGGTTAGTGTTTGTAATTTTTAGTGAATTTTTTTTAAGAGACCCATATCTTTATTTGGAAGGTCTTTCATACAAAGTACTATGATTCGAATATTAGTACTATTTTAAATATCAAATAAATATTATAGCATTTTCAGTTCTTATTTTTAAGAAATATAAAGTGGTCCATTAAGTCATTATTTTTATCCTTTTAACATTAGATTATGGAGCAGTTATTAATTTTATTTAAACGTAAAGTTCATTTATTTTAAACCTGTGATGGCCAAATTTTATATAAGGAAATGAGTTACTCTCAATTTTGATCACTAAGCCTACTCCTCTATTTAGAAAACACATCATCGAGTTTGAGTGAGTTAAGGTTTAAAAAAACAAAGCTGACTGTGTTTGGATTACGAAATTGCAAGACAGGAGGTACACACATTATTCTTTTTTTTTTTTCTTCCGCTGTTTTTGATCTGAATGTGTGACTATGATGTTAATATAACATGTTTAGGTCAATTTTATACTCTCCTATTTTATCATCGAAATTTTTATGGTTATAACAGAGAGAGTGAGAACATTCAATAGAGGGAATCATTTTGATATCTAAAAAACCATGAATAAAAATATTATATTTAATTAAGTTATTTAATTTAAATATATAAATAACAAATAGATTGCAAAAGTGGGAATAAAATATGTGTCTAGTGGTTGAGATGATGGTCCTTTGATTTGTCTTTGTCCTATGACAACCTGTATAGGTCCATGCGCTCTAATTGTTTGTTTTATTGTGTTACTTTCCGTGAATCTACATTTTAGTTAGAAAAATGTTTTTTTAATAATATTTTTATAACTTTTCTTGCTCACGTAATCACGTGTGAATGTTCTGTTTTAAATATTTGTTAAAAATAAATTTAAATAAATTAATAAAATAGTTACACATTATTATTAAAAAGTTGTTAATATATTATTATCTTTTTAAGTATTAGTTATATTTTTATCTTATGATTTGTTTACTTTTATTTTCTTTAATTTCGATTTGATTATGTTAATTAACTGTGATAGGTTTAGATAGTCACTGAAAAACTATTACTATTCAATAATTTTTCAGTAACATATTCAGAACTTTACAACACTAATTCAATTTAGACAGAGTATCAAATTGTATTAACTCTTAAAACTTATAAGGAACTAAACTGTCTTAATTTGAAAATTAACATATCAATTTAAACAATTAATTTAAAGCTAAATAAGATAAATAAATAATGTCACAAAACGTAGTTATTCCTTTACTTTAAAGTGCATGCATACTGCACGTTAAATGTTTTCTTCGTCAATCATATAATAGTCTGAAGATTTTATTTACGGAATATATATTATGAAAGTATAAGGGGGGAAAGTTAATACATACACTATTTAAATTATACTTTTACTTCTTATATTTCCTTATATATGTATGTCAATGTATTTTTCCTTATATATATATTTATTTATTTTTTTCATGAAGACAATAAATTATAATATATGTATAATACATCCGTATGCATAGAGTTTTTCTTTAGGAAAACATGCTATTAAAACTAATTTCATAAAATATTAATTAAATAACAAAACTTTATCGCTCAAGAAAAAAAAAAGTTACTTTTGAATACATTCACAATGCAGTATGATAATAGTTATTTTAAACATTAGATTCACTTCTATACTAAAAAAAAATGTAAATGTGGTTTCAATTATAAGTAAAACTGAAGTCAAATTTCTGATTAAAATATTATTTCATTATAAGGGTATTTAGCTTCAATTATAACCATTTACTTTTAAGCGTCGTCTATTTGAAATATTAACCTTTGGTCAATCTCATATGATGTTTATAGTCATCAACCAAACCATTTATCATGCAATACATATTTGATCCAAATTTATGTTCTTAAATTAACACAGAATAATGTTCAAGTCAATTATACAAACATACATGCAAATCAATAATACAATTATCAAATATTTCACCAAATACGATCAAAGATTATTAATAATTAAAATATTATATGCGGGAAGATTGTTCTAACTATAAACTTTTAATTAAATATCTGACCGATCAAATGAAATAAAAACATATTTAGAATCTACAGTAAAATTTTCAGTTCAATCCAACGGTTAATGAGACAGAAATCTTAATTTTTGTCTAGATGATTCAAAAACAAAATTAAGGTAGTGTTGAGTTCCCAAATAAACACCAAACTAATTTATCTAAATATAGACTTCCAATACAAATCTGAGCTGTCAACGTGAATCAATGTCTTATGAACTATACATTTAAACTTCAGATTAATCTAACGGTTAACTAGGTAGATATTGAGGTTTTACCGAGATAACTTAAGAGGAGAATTCAGGTGGTTTTCAACTCTACTCAAAATGAGAAATTACTTCCTCTAAGAATAGACATTCAATTAAAAATTTAAGCAGTCGAAGTAGAAATTAAAATTTTATCGTTATAACTTAAAGAAAAAAATACAGTTTTAATCAAGTTACTCAAAAATCCAAAATTAATTTCTTTAATCACAGACCTCATATTAATAATCCAACCACTAACCTATCACGATTCTTTATTTAACTTACTATTTTTCTTTTATATAAATTCATTAATCAATGTTTCTACTAATAAAAAAATTTATTATTACTAATAATAAAAAAATTATTACTATTTATTAAGGTGAATATTTTAATGGATCTTACGGATAAAGTTTTATATATTTTAATATTTGTAACGTTATAAAACCCTAAATTGTTTGGAGAAACTATTACTTCCCTAAATTAAAAATAATAGTTAATTAAATCGTTTGATTTTTTCTCGTAATATTTGAATAAAATCTCTAGAAGTAGTTTACATGACAACTTAAAATCGTCACTGTAACAAATTCTGTAATTTCAAAAATTACAAGATTAAGAATTCAATTAGATAATGTGTTCAGTACTTACTAGTGAATTTAACCTACTTTTAGTAACCTGGACAGCAATATCGATTAAATATAATATATGTTTTGAAAAGATTTTCACCGTTGATTGATTGCTGACATATGACATACACTTACAAACAAACAAACTTTTGATTGGATAATTTTGTTAATGACCAGTGCTCATATATATATATATATATATATATATATATATATATTACAATTATCTATGGATACGTGATTAAAAAGATGACCAGCCATGATTCTTGTTCTAATTCTGTTTGGTGACTCTCTCATTGACAGCTATCGTGTGATGGACGAAAGGACAGACAAAGAAACATAATCCTAGTTCATGTATTAGTAGCCAACAAATTTGAATGCGGCCGAAAAGGTCAAAATTCTTTTACTCGGGAGTGTGGCATTATTCCATTTGCTTGCGTAAGCGCTTACATTAATATTCACTAATACATTAGAAATTGCAAGCAATGCGAATTCTTTGCATCGTGCATCATTTCACTGCAAAGCTATGTCTTCCCAAGAACAAGGGCCACACTTTGTCCTGTTTCCATTGATGGCCCAAGGCCACATGATCCCGATGATGGACATCGCCAAACTATTGGTTCACCGCGGTGTGACTGTGACTGTCGTCACCACTCCGGGTAACGCAGCTCGTTTCACACCAATCTTTGATCGTTATGTTGGGTCAGGACTTCCTATTAGATTAGCTCAACTTCCATTCCCATGTGAAGAAGTTGGACTGCCAGAAGGATGCGAGAATATCGATATGATACCTTCACTTGGCACGGCCAGGACTTTCTTCGAAGCAACAAACCTTCTGCATCAACCGGCGGAAAAACTCTTCGGAGAGTTTTGGCCACCACCAAGCTGCATAATATCTGATATGTGTTTGCCATATACATCCCATATCGCCAAAAAATTCAATATCCCAAGGATTTCCTTTGTTGGGGTAAGTTGCTTTTGTCTTTTGTGTCATCATACTATACTCGTCAATAATGTTAGGGAGAACATAGCATCGGATTCGGAGTACTTTGTATTGCCTGGTATCCCTGACAAGATTGAGATGACCATGAAACAAAGTGGAGTATCGATGAATGAAACATGGGTACAGTTTCGCGAAGAAGTTATGGCTGCTGAAATGGCTACGTATGGGGTAATCATGAATTCTTTTGAAGAGTTGGAGCCAGCGTATGCAAGGGAATACAAGAAGGTGAAAGATGATAAAGTGTGGTGCATAGGACCTGTGTCTCTTATTAACAAGGATCACTTGGATAAGGCTCAAAGAGGTAGGGCTTCAGTTGATGAGTCTGAACATATAAAATGGCTTGATTGTCAGAAGGCAGGGAGTGTAATCTATGCATGCCTTGGAAGTCTGTGCAATTTAACAGCACCCCAATTGATAGAGCTTGGTTTGGCCTTAGAAGCATCAGAAAGACCCTTCATTTGGGTTATCAGGGAAGGAAAACATTCAGAATCATTGGAAAAGTGGATCGAGGAAAATGGATTTGAGGAAAGAACAAGTTGTAGAAGCCTTGTGATTCGGGGTTGGGCACCTCAATTGTTAATATTATCACACCCTGCAATTGGAGGGTTCATAACACACTGTGGTTGGAACTCTACCTTAGAAGCTATATGTGCTGGTGTTCCAATGATTACGTGGCCACTGTTTGCGGATCAGTTCTTGAATGAAAGTCTGGTGGTGAAGGTTCTGAAAGTTGGAGTGAAGGTTGGGGTGGAAAGTCCGATGACATGGGGCAAGGAAGAGGAAGTCGGTGTGGAAGTGAAGAAGGAAGACATTGAAAGGGCAATAGCAGAGATAATGAATGAGACAAGTGAAAGTGAAGAAAGAAGAGAAAGGGTTAGAGAATTAGGTGAGATGGCTAAAAGAGCCGTGGAGAAAGGGGGGTCCTCTCATTCTAACGTCTCTTTTCTTATCCAAGATATCATGCAAAGAAACAAGGGAGATACGCCATAGTTCATTAGCCATACACCACTTTTTCACTTTTAAGATTTTTTCTTTCAAATGTTGTCCGTGATGCCTTTAATAAAATTTACGAAGTTTCCATGTTTACTCTTTTACAGACACCCCAATTATGTATCTTTTGAACGGTGTACCATGACATTTTTCAAATATATTCTTATATTTTTAAAAAATAGATGTGATGTTTTTAGACAATTCTTTTCTGTTGGTTATAATCTGTTGTTGCTATTCAAATATTATAAATTTAGTATCCCTTTGTGTTGATTGAATCACTATTATAACTCATGGTCATAGCAGAAATACATACGAAATGGTAACGGGTCAGGTCTTCGTGACTACTAGTTATCTGATTTGCATAAAAAAGTTCTTACTTCTTACTTACTTCGCTGTCTGTTTGATACTTATATAAAAAAGATACGCGTATACGGTTGGATATCTACGAATATTTAAAAAAAAATTATTTTAATGAATTTTTAAATGAGATTTAAATTTAATTGCAATGAAAATAATAGAGAAAAACAAAACTGTAGATAATTATTTAAGTAACAATAAGTAAAACAAGTTTCAGTCTTTAAATGGTAGAATTTTGAAGAAAAAGATAAATTTGAAAACAGAAAGCAAATATCACAATTATATGTAGGCATACAGATAAATGTGAAAATAGAGTGTAAATGTTACAATTATATGTAAGCATGACATAAGTGAATATGTGACTTTTCAATTCCTATAGCATCTGGTGAATGAGTTTGATGACGAAACACAAGCGTCTATGTGCATATCTCTAATTTTTATATTTTTTTAGAATATTTTTAATTAATTAAATATGTTTTCTTAAATATTATTAACGAAAAATACTTCTTTAAATAAAACCTCAATGCTAACTTAAACTTCATAAAGATAAAAATGTAATTTCATTTAATAACATATATCTACAAATATGAATTATAAAATACTTAAATTTGATCCGTTTAAATTATTCGTTACTCACTACTTAGGAGTATCTATCACCCATATTTTACCAACAGAAATCCGCGGTACATATGTTTTTACCATTCTTATACATAAGTCTCTTTTTCAATCAAATTTTTGAAAAATATATATATAATAATTAATTTTTTCATTCTTATACATAAGTCTCTTTTCAATCAAATTTATCCATAATTATTTCACTTTATTAAAATATAAATTTTCATAATTAAATTTTATCTTTTTCGTCTTTGTAATAATCTTTACAAATATTATATTCTTAAAACATTAAATTTCTATCCATAATTATTTCACTTTATTTAAATAAAAAATTATTTTATTTTCATAGTTAATTTTGATTTTTTTCCCTTTTATAATAATTTTTACAAATATTTATATTATTAATAAATATTATTTTATATTACTTCTACCATTAAAGATATTTTGGTAATCCTCATTTTCTATCTATTAAAATAAAATTTTATCTATTTAGATTAAATGATAAAGAAATTTTACCTCCAAATTTACTCTTAATTACCTCCAAATATCTTCATGTTTCGGATGTGTAGGGCAGTGTGGTTATGAACCTTCCAACCTTCTTTCGATCTTCTCTCAATGGCGGATCTTCTTCCCAAGCTTTGACTTTCCTCTTGTCCCGGAGGGGTGGAGACCTACAAAAGATTCTCCGATGCCAAAGTCAGTTTCAGAGCAATGGCGTTTCTCAAGGGATAGCAATAAATGTGCATTCAATGTAACCTATCTACCACTCACCGTGAACCTGTATTTACAGTTTTCGCTATGGGCTTTGGGATTAGTGAAAGGTTAATCATGGCCCAATCAGCCCAATAACTCCTAATTTCTATTTATCTCTAAACCAGGTCAATTTACTTGAGCCACAGTGATTAGTGATTTGGCCGGTTAGTGTGATATGGGCGTCCGTCCAAGTGATACGGGCGTTCGTCTTTCCTATGGACGACTCGGGCACTACATTGGGCGGACGATCCCCTATGCGGTCGCCCGGCACTTCGTTGGGCGGACGATCTCCTATACGGTCGCCCGACACTTCGTGATACCAAACGTCCGTCTCTCGGCGTCATCCTGTAGAACAGTTTTTGTGAGCATGGAGAGTGCGGCACTGTCTCGTGGTGATGGAATTCCTTGTGAGTTCTTCAAAGTTTCTCTTAGAGACAGAGGTTCTACCCCGGTGGTCGGCGTAGTCACCGAGATGGTCGGCCGACCTCATTAGTGGGCGTCCATACGTGCGACGCCGGACATTAGCTGGTGTAGGAGAGTTTGTACGGTCTAGGTTCAATCCGTACCTACTTGGGCGGCCAAGACTTGGGCGGTTGAGCATTCGTCTGTGGCGGGTGTGACATGGGCGTCCTTTGGGCGGCGCCCGCCGCCTCACGGGCGTCCTTTGTACGGCGCCCGGCTCTCCCTAGTTGGGCGGCCAAGACTTGGGCGGTCGAGCATTCGTCTGTGGCGGGTGTGACATGGGCGTCCTTTGGGCGGCGCCCGTCGCCTCACGGGCGTCCTTTGTACGGCGCCCGGCTCTCCCTGATACACAAGCCCCCCAAGTCCTAGTGCACGTAGTGAACGTAGGATTTTGGATACGGCGCGCTTTGGGTCAGGAACCCGCAATTGGGCTTTATCCAGTGGGCTTTTCGAATTTGGATTTTGGGCGGGAAAACACGTGGCGCGCTCTTATTGACGGAAGGTGAAGCGTCGCCAAATCCGGAGCGTTGGTCGTGCTAAATCTAGACGGCCAGGATACACCCAACGGTTACTAACTTTTTCCTATAAATAGCGGATTTAGACGATGTCATTTTCACTTATCTTCATTACTCAAGAGCTCAAGATTCTTTTTCCCTCAGGTAATAAATGGCATCTGTGTCCATCGAGTCAGGTTCTGGGTCGTCGGGCGGAGTCCGGGAGGGGTCTGCGCGAGGCGACAGCGGCGATTCTCCTAGCTCGGTTTCTTCTTATTTTTTGGAGGAGGCGGTTGGGTCTTCCGGGGGGGCCCTGAGTCACCGGTCTTAACCAACGATCGTATCTTCCACGGCGTGGCACTGTTCCTGCTTAAAGGCGGTATTCGCGTAGTCGGGTCGCCCTTCGAGCCGGATGGTCAAGGGACGGTGGTATCTGAGTTGGCACCCGTCATTCCCAGCCGGTATGCTTCCTGCTATGCTTATCGCAAGGAGTTAGAATGGAGAGTCCGCCATACCCATATCGTCCGGGATGTGGAGGATTCGAAGTTAATTCGTGCCGGGGTGACTTTATTAAACGAAAGGGTCTTTCATGATGGGCGGTCTAGTCCATATGATTTCTTCTTCATGTACGTGACCTTCTTCACCCACCTTTTTATCCGGGTGCCCTTTACTGAATTTCAAACGGCCGTTCTTCGAGCAGTTAATGTGGCTCCCACGCAGCTGCATCCCAATTCATGGGCGGCTGTGCAGGCGTTCATGGCGATGTGTTCGGCAGTAGGTGTCACTCCCACCATCCCGGTCTTCTTTTATTATTTCGCAGTCCGCCCTTCTCCTTCTGGCGGTTGGGTATCGTTTAGGTCGGTGCGGGACAGGACCCTTTTCCGCCCCTTCTCCGACTCCTTCAAAAATTTTAAGCAACATTATTTTAAAATAATCGTTGACAAAGCCGGCCTCCACGAATTTTTCGATGGTGAAGGGAGGCCGCTGTTCCCCTTCTATTGGACGAGGGACCCTCGGCGCATAAGGGCGAATTCTATCGGGGATTTGACGGCACGCGACCTAGAGGCCGTGCGTACCATTAACACCCTCCCCCGCCGGATCTCCGCCCGTCACTTAGTTGAATGCCTTAGTCTTGAGGATTGTGGACCAAAGGCGTTCGGTATGGTCTTGTCACATTAGGTGTGCTCGTTTTTCGCATACTGACGTTAATTTTTCTGAATTTCTTTGTTTTTTGCAAAACTAATGACGACTCCGGGCCCCCGCAAATCCAACTTCCTCACCATCAGAAAGAAATCCGGGGCCAGCTCGTCAACCGCCCGTCCAACCAGTGTTCCAAAAGTGTCGCGCCCGCCTCCTGCCGGCGCTTCGACTGGACGGGTCCCCCCCACTGATAAGGCCGGGGGTTCAGGCGTGAAGGTTTCGGGTTCTAGCCTACCACCTGAATTGGCGGCCGTTCAGGTAAGTCCAACCTCTGGGGCGGCCATGACTTCCGCGGATCCTACTCGAAAGAGAAAAGATCCTACTGCTGAGGGACGCAAAGACAAAGAGGGCTCTTCGTCTCGGTCAGCTTCAAAGAAGGCCCGGAAGGACAAGGGCAAAGAGAAGGATCGGGAGAGGGTATTGGCCGTCCCCCTACCCGGCGGTGTTTTTAGCCCGGATTTCAGCATGAGCGACCAGACAAAATTCCACATGAGCTCTTCTCAACGGGCGCTCATTGAACCCCTCTCCGAGCTGGAGCTAACCAACGCCATGCTAGAGATGTCTACCCGGACGTCCGCTCTAGCGTGGTATCTGAGGAACTTTGCTGACCGCCCTGGAGTGGCGGAGGTCCGGGCCGAGCTTGACAGGGAGAAGAAAAACGCAGCCTCCCTTCAGATGACTTTGGAAGAGATGGTCCTCAACCAAGATGAATATGATAAGAGGATCGAGCAGCTGGAGGCCGACCTAGAGAAAACCAAAAGGGAGTCCGCTGAAAGGTTGGCAGCCGCCCGGATCGAGCAGGAGCGCTTGGCGGAAGAGAGTCGCCAGAAAATCGATTTGCTGGAGGCGGAGGTAACCCGCGTAAAGGAGGTCGAATCGTGCCGGGCCAAGGCTAATGAGGAGCTCACTCTTGAAGTGGCTAAGGCCAAGGAGCAAATTGCCGAGTTGGAGTCCACCATCCTGTTTGAACATGAGGAGGGCTTCAACAAAGCCCTTCGGCAAGTGACTCTTCTGGCGGGCGTCCAGGATCCTTTTGCTCTTGGCGTGGATATAGAGAAGGACGTTTTCAATGGCGTCCTCGTGGATTTGAATGCCGCCGAAGAAAATGAGCCGGCTGCGGAGGCCGCCGTCGGGGAAAAGAATTAGGAATTTTATTTTTGAATTTTTTGGACGTGTATCTTTCGACCGTCCGTCCAACGTCTAGGGTTGTCCAGATGTTGGCCGGACGGTCTTTTTGTAAATCTTGGCGCCTTTTAGCGCAAATGATTAATACACTGTGACCTTTTGAGTTTCGTGCATTTCCTTACGTATGCTGTTATTCCTTTAGCGATAATTTTTCTTTAGTTAATTGTCCGGCCTTGGTGGAGACTTCCCGAGGCGAACAGTATCGTTTAGCTTCAGTTTCTCGCTTCATTTTTTATCCGAGTTTTGTAGGGCGGACGGTCCTTTCGCGGTGTCGCCCCATCAAGCTGATAGTTGTTTCTTGTTGGAACATTTGCCAGCTTGGATTTTGGTAGGGCGGACGATGCTTTCGCGGTGTCGCCCAACCAAGCCGAGAGCTGTTCTCATTGGAACACTCGCCAGCTTGGAGTTTGGTAGGGCGGACGATCCTTTCGCGGTGTCGCCCAACCAAGCCGAGAGTTGTTCTCGTTGGAACACTCACCAGCTTGGAGTTTGGCAGGGCGGACGATCCTTTCGCGGTGTCGCCCAACCAAGCCGAGAGTTGTTCTCGTTGGAACACTCGCCAGCTTGGAGTTTGGTAGGGCGGACGATCCTTTCGCGGTGTCGCCCAACCAAGCCGAGAGTTGTTCTCGTTGGAACACTCGCCAGCTTGGAGTTTGGTAGGGCGGACGATCCTTTCGTGGTGTCGCCCAACCAAGCCGAGAGCTGTTCTCATTGGAACACTCGCCAGCTTGGAGTTTGGTAGGGCGGACGATCCTTTCGCGGTGTCGCCCAACCAAGCCGAGAGTTGTTCTCGTTGGAACACTCGCCAGCTTGGAGTTTGGTAGGGCGGACGACCCTTGTGCCTCGGTCAATCGAGCCGAGAGTTGCGCTGAAACGCTTTTTCTACTAAATTTCTACAAGATGCTTCGCAGGAGACAATAGATATTTTGTTTGATTGATTGTGGGAGTACATCAAAATAAGTAATTGAAATTAACTAAAATAAAATTTCAAATGTGTGGCGTTCCAAGTGTTGGTGATGGGACGTCCGTCCATGCGTTCTAGCCTGTAGGCCCCGTTTCCGAAGGCTTCCAGTATCTTGAACGGCCCTTCCCACTTGGCGGCGAGCTTTCCATGTGCCAGGTTTCGGCGGGCGTCGCCCGCTTTTCTCCATACTAGGTCTCCCTCCTGGAAGCTTCTTGGCCGGACCTTGGAGTTGTATTTTCTTTCGACCATTCGCTTGCATGCTTCGGCTCTCAGTGCCGCCCGGTCTCGCCGTTCGTCCAGGGAGTCCAACTCGATCCTCAACTCTTGGTCGTTGAGGTTCAGGTCTTCAACTTCCCGCCTTAGCGACGGTTCACCCAGCTCAACCGGCAACATGGCATCAGTACCATAGGTTAGGTTGAAAGGGGTCTCGCCTGTGGTTCCATGAGGTGTGCATCTATAGGCCCATAGGACCTCGGGTAGTTCGTCCACCCATGCTCCCTTCCTTTCTCCCAAACGCCGCTTAAGTTCTGAGACTATGGTCTTGTTCATTGCTTCTGCTTGACCGTTCGTCTGGGGGTGCTCTACAGAGGTGGTGATGTGCTTGATCCCTAGCCCTTTGAAGAATTCGGCGAGTTTTTTGTCAATAAACTACCGGCCATTATCTGTGATGATGGACTGAGGGAGGCTGAAGCGACATATCAATTTCCAGCAGAACTTCTGGACCTGGGCGGCCGTGATGGTTGCCAAAGGTTCGGCCTCTACCCACTTGGTGAAGTAATCAACCGCCACCAAAAGGAACTTCTTCTGCGCCCGCCCAGCTGGGAACGGTCCTACGATGTCCATTCCCCATTGGGCGAACGGCCAAGGGGATGATATTGAATGTAAGGCATGTGGCGGAAGGTGGGAATTGTTGGAATGCTCTTGACAGCGGATGCACTTCTGGACGAACGCTCTTGTATCCGCCTCCATGGTAGGCCAATAATATCCGGCTCTCAGTAGCCGGGCTTTTAACGTCCTCCAGCCCGTGTGGAGACCACAAACGCCGTTGTGAAGTTCGTCCATGACATAGTATGCCTCTTCAGCCCCCAAGCACTTAAGGAGGGGGGAGGAGAATCCCCTTCGGTACAAGTCATCCCCCACGATAAGATAACGGGCGACTCTTTTAGCTTCGCCCGGACCTACCATCCGCCCCTCATCCTGGCGGTTCATGATTTCCCGGATTCCTGCACGCCAATCTTGTCCTCCGCCGGATACCGCTGAGCATTCCACGGAAGGCTGTAGTAGAACCTGCCGTATGACAGTAGTCAACTGCCCCTTTTCCTTTCCCGAACTGAGTTTGGACAGTATGTCCGCCCTCGTGTTTTGTTCCCTGGGAATATGCTGTATATCAACTTTGTCGAACGCTTTGGCGAGCTCGGTCGCTCTCTGGTAGTACCGCGAAAGGCGTTCCTCTCTGACTTGGAAGTTGCCATTCATTTGGCCCACCACCAGCTCAGAGTCCGTCCGACAGGTTATCCTCCTCGCCCCCATGTCCTTTGCCAGCTCAAGGCCGGCCACAAGGGCCTCGTACTCGGCCTGATTGTTGGATACTTTGAATTTAAATATCAAAGAATGCTCCAGTAAGAATCCATTGGGGCCTTCAAGTACGATGTCGGCCCCGCTGATCGAGCGGCCGGAAGCCCCATCTACATACAAGTTCCAGTCATCTTGGCCGGAAGGGGGTAATTCGGCCGCGAAATCCGCCAAATGTTGGCCTTTAACCGATCCCCTCGGTTCGTAGCGCAAGCCGAACTCTGAGAGTTCTACCGCCCATGTCACCATCCGTCCGGCTAGGTCTGGCTTCCTGAGGATTTTGGAGATTGGGAAGTCTGTCCGGACTATGACCAGATAACTTTGAAAATAAGGACGAAGTCTTCGGGAGGCATGTAATAAAACCAAGGCCACCTTCTCTACCCGCTGGTATTGGGTTTCTGCGTCTAAGAGCGTGCGGCTCACGAAGTAAACTAGCCTCGCCTGAGGCCGTTCTTGCATTAATACGGCGCTGACAGCCGTTTCGGACACTCCTAAGAAGATGTGCAAATCTCCACCTGGGATCGGGCGGCTCATGACCGGTGGGTTGCTAAGGAGGGTCCTGACGTCCTGGAACGCTTGCTCACATTCGTCGTCCCATGTCGGACCGGTCCCTTTCTTCAACTTACGTAGGACCGGCCTCATCCGCTCCGCCAACTTGGGGATGAACCGGGATAAAGCAGTGAGGCGTCCGACCAGTCTCTGCACTTCCTTAAGGGTGGCCGGACTCTGCATTTGCAATACCGCGTCGCACTTGTCCGGGTTAGCCTCAATCCCCCTGGATGTTAGCATGAAGCCCAAGAACTTTCCGGCTGCTACCCCGAACGTACACTTTGCGGGGTTTAAGCGCATGCCGAATTTCCTTACTTGGCGGAAAACCTCCTCAAGGTCCTTGACGTGTCCCTCTCCGTCTGCTGACCGGACCACCATGTCATCCACATATACATCCATGCACCGGCCTATCTGGTCACAGAAGATTCTATCCATTAGGCGCTGATATGTTGCCCCCGCATTCTTCAGGCCGAACGGCATAACCTCGTAGCAGAAGTTAGCCTTCTCCGTAATGAATGCTGTCTTTTCAATGTCCGGCCCGTACATGGGTATCTGGTTATACCCGGAATATGCATCCAGGAAGCTCAGTACTCTGTGCCCGGAAGCGCCGTCCACCAGGGCGTCAATGCTGGGTAAGGGGTGTGAATCCTTCGGGCAGGCTTTGTTCAGATCCGTGTAATCAGTGCACATGCGCCACTTCCCGTTAGCCTTCTTCACCATGACCACGTTAGCTAGCCATGTGGTGTAAGTGACTGCCCGGACGAAACCAGCTCTCCTCAACTTCTCCACCTCTTCTTCCACAGCCTTACGCTTCTCCTCGCCCATTCTCCGCTTCTTCTGGGCTACGGGGCGAGCGTTTTGGAAAAGCGAGAGCTTATGGCTCATTACTGCGGGATGGATGCACGGCATATCCGCTGCCGTCCACGCAAATAGATCCCGGTTTTTCCATAGGAGTGCCCTCAGCTCCTTTTCCATCTCAGGGTTCAGCTCCCTGGCGATGAGGGTGGTCTGAGCGGGTTCCCTTCCTATCAAGATAGGTTGGGTTTCCCCAATAGGTTCCAGGCGGTCCTCGGTATTCGTCCTAGGGTCGAGGTCTGCCATGGCCACCTCAGAACCGGCCGCCCGCCTTTTTACTGGACGGACGTGCAACTTCAACCCCGCTGCGTAGCACTCTCGTGCCGTCTTCTGGTCCGCCCGGATCGTACAGATAGTTCCCTTCTCGGAGGGGTACTTCATCGTGAGGTGGGGGGTAGAGACGATCGCTCCAAAAGCGTTTAAGCACGGCCTTCCGAGCAGTACGTTGTATGACGTGTTAGCCTCCACCAGCAGATACCGGACCCTCTTCTCCTCGCTAGATCGTCCGGTCCCCAACCTCGTCCTCAACTCCACGTATCCCCTCGTGTCAACTCTCTCTCCTGCAAATCCCACTATCTGCCCATCGTAGGGGACGATCAGATCTTCTGAGATATCCATCTGCAAGAAAGTCTTCCAGTAAAGGATGTTGACCGAACTTCCTTGATCAACCAGAACTTTGCTTATCCCGTACCGTGCTATTTCTGCCGTTACGACCATTGGGTCGTCTTGGTCGGGATCAGGGGCGTGAAAGTCCTCGTCCGAGAAGGTGATAGGCGGCATGGAGCGGCGCGGCTTATCGATCAAATGGACGAAATGGAGGGCTCGAATATGGCGTTTACGGGCGGAGGAAGATGATCCTCCTCCCGCGAATCCTCCGGAAATGGTATTGATATGCCCCCTCAAAGGGCGCTCCCGACTGCGGCTTCGACTTCGGCTTGGGGGCCTCTCTGAGCGGGGCCGCTCCGCTCTTGGGTTCCGTGGCTTATCCTTACGGTAGGCCGGTCTCTGGGCAGGCCGTTCGGTCGGTTGCGGCGGGCGCTCGTCTCGGACGTATTTCTTGAGCTTTCCCGCCCGGATGAGTTCCTATATTTTGTCTTTGAGGGTCCAGCACTCTTCGGTGCTGTGACCCATGTTTTTGTGGTAGGAGCAGTGTTTGCTCCGGTCAGCGTTCTTCGAAGTCGGGATCCCTTCATGCTCCGTTATCAGCTCTGCACTCAGGGCCTCTCGGAGAATTTTCTCCCTTGAGGCGTTCAAAGGTGTATACTGTTGGAAGCGGGGTCCTTTCTTCTGCTCCCCGGGTCTAAGGCCGAACGTTTTTCTCGTCGACGAGCCGGTTTTATTACCGTCCGTCTTTTCTCCCCTAACTTCTTGATTCTCTTTTTTGTAGGAGAGTTTCATCTCCTCCACCCTTATCTCGTCAGCTGCTCTCTCCCTCAGTTCCTCCATTGTTTTAGGAGCATGCCTGCAGACACTATCCTTGAACGGTCCCGGCTTTAGGGCCGGCAGGATATAGTGAAGGGCGAGCTCGGGGGTCAGGCTTTTTACGCGACAGACAGTTTTCTGGTACCTATCCATAAACGTCCAGAGTGTTTCGTCCTTCCTCTGCTTGAGGGTCATCAATTCAAATACGGTCAAATCTTGGGTGCTGCTGGCCGCGAATTGTTTGATGAATAGTTGTTTCAATCCGGCAAAGTTTTCTATAGAATTAGGAGGGAGGGTGTTGAACCATTCCAGTGCTTCGTCTTCTAACGAGAGCGAGAATGCTCGGCACCAAATGGCGTCATTGCCTGTTCGGAACGCCATCGCGTTCGAGAATGTCTGGATATGGGACGCGGGGTCCGTTGTCCCGTTATACATTTTGAACTGCGGAGCCATGAATTGCTCCGAGATTTGGACATTCATTATGTTCTGGGTGAATGGAAGTAATAAGGTGGATGAAGGCTCCGACTTGACTACCATCCGCCCATCCTCGGCAGCGCTCTCCGCATGCACCGATTTAGCCTTACTTTCTTCTGCCTCCGATCCGGAAGGCCTCCAAGTCCTATCGCCCTCGGTATCCGGGGGCGGGCGTTCTCCTTCCACCCCCTTTCCTTTATCCTTCACTCGCTCTCCCCCGTCCATCCGCCCAATCTCCCGAGCTATCCGGGCTTCGCAGTCGGCCTTTACGGCCGCCATCTCTTCTTCATGACGTTGCTGCATCTCGTCCATTTTTTGTTGTAGCACGCGCATCATCTCAGCGGGATCGTCCATGCTCATGTTTCTCGTGGTCACCATTGGGTTTTTTAAATCACACGGCCCCACGGTGGGCGCCAAATGTTTCGGATGTGTAGGGCAGTGTGGTTATGAACCTTCCAACCTTCTTTCGATCTTCTCTCAATGGCGGATCTTCTTCCCAAGCTTTGACTTTCCTCTTGTCCCGGAGGGGTGGAGACCTACAAAAGATTCTCCGATGCCAAAGTCAGTTTCAGAGCAATGGCGTTTCTCAAGGGATAGCAATAAATGTGCATTCAATGTAACCTATCTACCACTCACCGTGAACCTGTATTTATAGTTTTCGCTATGGGCTTTGGGATTAGTGAAAGGTTAATCATGGCCCAATCAGCCCAATAGCTCCTAATTTCTATTTATCTCTAAACCAGGTCAATTTACTTGAGCCACAGTGATTAGTGATTTGGCCGGTTAGTGTGATATGGGCGTCCGTCCAAGTGATACGGGCGTTCGTCTTTCCTATGGACGACTCGGGCACTACATTGGGCGGACGATCCCCTATGCGGTCGCCCGGCACTTCGTTGGGCGGACGATCCCCTATGCGGTCGCCCGGCACTTCGTTGGGCGGACGATCCCCTATGCGGTCGCCCGGCACTTCGTTGGGCGGACGATCCCCTATGCGGTCGCCCGGCACTTCGTTGGGCGGACGATCTCCTATACGGTCGCCCGGCACTTCGTGATACCAAACGTCCGTCTCTCGGCGTCATCCTGTAGAACAGTTTTTGTGAGCATGGAGAGTGCGGCACTGTCTCGTGGTGATGGAATTCCTTGTGAGTTCTTCAAAGTTTCTCTTAGAGACAGAGGTTCTACCCCGGTGGTCGGCGTAGTCACCGAGATGGTCGGCCGACCTCATTAGTGGGCGTCCATACGTGCGACGCCGGACATTAGCTGGTGTAGGAGAGTTTGTACGGTCTAGGTTCAATCCGTACCTACTTGGGCGGCCAAGACTTGGGCGGCCAAGACTTGGGCGGTTGAGCATTCGTCTGTGGCGGGTGTGACATGGGCGTCCTTTGGGCGGCGCCCGCCGCCTCACGGGCGTCCTTTGTACGGCGCCCGGCTCTCCCTAGTTGGGCGGCCAAGACTTGGGCGGTCGAGCATTCGTCTGTGGCGGGTGTGACATGGGCGTCCTTTGGGCGGCGCCCGTCGCCTCACGGGCGTCCTTTGTACGGCGCCCGACTCTCCCTGGTACACTTCATAAAAATAATATTCAAATTACTCTTAAATTCCTCCAAATTCATTCACGGACTCTCTCATCCTTCCAAATAAACACACCTTAATTATCACATTCATATTCTTTATTCACGTCTATAAATCTTTTCACAGTAATCTTTTTCACTCACACATCTTTATACAAAAACATATCCAAATTTAAATTCTAACCACTTTTAATATGATAGTGTTTTCCTTTTAAACAAACAATCATAATTGCCAATTCCATTTAAAAGAAAACACAGTTATCTTTTAATTTTCTATTCATTTATTCAAAATAAACAAATTATAAGTATTTACACAATAATTTTTTAATTTAATTTTTATTATATAATAAAGTTTGGTTAACAAATCAAACATTTTTTTCTGTTAGAGAAATAAGTTTGACACAGAACATTGACTAGATCAATTTTCTCAATGAATTTTTTACACACTAGTTAACCAATCATTACTTATTCAAACAAATAATTTTTTAATTCCTAAACTATCAACGGTTTTCCTTGTTGAGTCGACGTGTCCACGAGCCTATTTTTTCTCCCAATTTTTAAGTTACATTAATTTAATATTCTAAAATAAAAATACTTAAAAATTTCACTTGTGCATGCGGTGGTATACGATTTGATTCTTCTCATTTTACTGTTTTGCACCATTTGCAAAAATTAGATTGTAAGGGGCTGACCCAAATAAAATTTATTGATTAATCAAGTCTCACTCTCATTGTCTAATTGTGTTTTGGCAACGTATGCATCTATCTAAATAAATTTAATAGAAAATTCTTTATAAGTTTAATAATCTTAAATTTAAGTGTCTTGAAAAAAATAAAAATTTAATTTATTGTAAGTATTAAAAAAATTATGAAAAAATAATGATTCATTAAAATAAATCGTAAAATAAAATCTAACTTTATATTTATAAATATATAATAATAAAAAATATTTTATTAAAAAATAATATAAACTATACAGAGCCAACTAATCAACCCATACTTTGACTTGCGTTGATTTAGGAGTTATGCGGAAGAAATCCATTCCATTTGCCAGTCTTCTACAGATGGGACATGGCCATGTTACCATCTCAGCTTGTGAAAGAAAATAACAAAAAATAAGAACAAAATTTCCAAATTTGCTTACAGTCAAAGTCTGATTTCACAAATAATTTGTTTGGTAAGAATGAGAGAACTTGTACTTTTATTTTTCTTCTTTTAAGAAGAGAATTCTTTCATATATAATTTTACCTTTTTTTTAATCAATAATTTCATATCAAACATCATTTTCAATTAAGACATTCCAATTAAAGTGACACCGAAAGTTAATAATATATCATTGTATAAATAATAATAAAAATAGAAAAGTTGATTATAGAACTAGGGAAAAGAAATCAATTTTATAAAAGACAATAGACTCAAAAAAAAAAAACAAATAAACACGTCTTAATTTTAGGATTAATATTGATTCAAAATTTAAACTAATAACAAAAGTAAAATTTTACTATATTTTTAATTCAAATATTATCGGGACCATTAACACTGTCTTTCTGGAAAAAATTTTAAAGACAACACATCTAAGTTGAGAATCAAATCATTTTAGAATTATTAATCAATCTAGTAAAAACTTTTCAACATTCATTGTGGGGTCAGATCATTTATAAACTTATATGGTGACTAAAGAAATATGATGAGCAATTTTTGTGAAGTATAAACAAAGTCTTATATAAGATAAAATAAGATATGAACATGAGTTTATATACACATATATAAGATATGTTTATTGGTAAGAGGTCTTTTGAAGTGGTACCAAAAACAGATTCGTCAGAGCTCAAAAGCGGATAATATCTTACCAGTATAGAAATTTATGTGTGTATTGAACCTCTCTACAAATGGTATCAGAATCCATCCTTACAAAGGATTTATAGACGAGGAGAGAAAAAAAATTGAAAACCAAATCAGTTATTAGTACTTCATGCAATAAAACAAAAATAAAATTTAATCTTCTAAGATTAACTTAAAATTTTTACTTAGTAGACTTTGATTGTTTTAATTAGAGTCAAATTTTTAAAACCTGTATAAAAAGATGGTTTTGTATAAATCTTTATCTATTTGGCATGACAGTACAGGATGTAAACGGACAAGGATAAATATTTTATCTTATTACTCATTTTATTATTATTATTAGTCAAATATATCTTTTTAAATCTAGAAATATCTATAATTATGAAAAAATATTTTTTATTTTAATAATTTAAAATAATTTTTTAAAACTTAAAGTCGTATAAAAAATTAATATCAAAATATAGTTCAAATTAAATTACCTGATTTCGGCAAATAAAAATTTGATCTTTTTAATAAAAATTTAAATAAGTTAAACCATACTATAAACGCTTAATAAAATTAATCTTCTTAAAATAATTTCAATTTTATAAATTTAAATAAAAATATACATATATAAATTAAATTCTAAATAATTATTTAATAACTTATAGTTTTTGAATAATAATTTTATTTTTATTACTTAACTTTTTAAAATATCCAAGTGTGCTTAATAGTTATCCTAAAGTTAAATATATAATATTAGTATTCACCTTATCAATAATAAATAATTAAAATACCTATATTTATTGGATCAGTGATATTGACTAAAAATATCAATAATTAATAATTAAAATAACTATACTCGTTATATAAGGTATATTGATTAAAAATATCAATTTAGGATGCACTACAAAATTTAACAAGTAAACTTCATTATCCTATCCAACATTTACCTAACCTTATTCTTACCATAATTACGACTCTCAAGCCGGCTTGCAATACAAAAAGGTACATTGATGTTATGTGATCAAACTTTCCAATTTCGTATATTTTATCAAAACCAAAAGGACAAAAGGCAAGGAAATCTCCAATGCACTGTCTCATAATACAAAGTAAATTGTACGTATAGCGATGCAATTATATTTTTTACTATTTTTCATTTATAAAATATAGAAAAAAGTAATCCGATATTAATTTTTTAAAATAATTTAACTAATTAATCGATTAAAATTAACAATTAACTTGTTGAATAGTATAAAATATGGTTAAAACAACATAATTATTTACATGAATTTTAATCTCCACTTTTTTTAATGTTTAATTAATTATTCTAATGAGGAAATATTATTTAAAATATTAATGATGAAGGTAATAAATATTTATTTTCAAAATATATATATATATATATATATATATATATATATATATATATGTTTGTTATTGATAGATTTTTTACTATTTTATAAATTTGAAAAGAAATATAATATGTTAACCACTTTTTTTAACAATTTTTTTATAATAATTTATCATGATTAATATGTATATTTGAAAGGAACCATCACATACTATCACATAGATGGCAATAAAAAAGTTGTAAAAAAAAAAGTTGTTAAAAAAATATTTTCTATTCTAAAAGGTGAGAGATAAGATGACATAAATGAATCTGAATGTAATAATTGAATAATAAACCAATGAACTGGTATTATTACTAAGGTAAATCTTGGTGAAAGCACACATGCATTTATTATATCACTCATCAAAATGGACATTATTCTCTCACCAACCAAGCCTCTCATGGCCGGCTTGGCATCCATATGGACAAAGGAATCCGACATCATGATAAAAACATACTATGCACAACGTAGCAACAAAACTTTCCAACTTAATGCATTTGTTTCAGCAGAAGATGCTAATCCAAAACAGACAAAACGTAACGCAATTTGCAATGCATACTGTCTCATAATCCAAGGTATTTACGTAATTACATCAACAGAGCGATTCATGACTCGTTTATAAATAAATAAGCAATAGTTGAAGTGAATCCATTGCACCATACCATTCCACAACAAGAATGGCTCCCCAAGAACAGCAACTCCACTTCGTCTTGTTTCCATTGATGGCTCAAGGCCACATGATCCCCATGATGGACATTGCAAAAATATTGGTGAGACGCAATGTTATTGTCACTGTAGTCACAACACCTAATAATGCAGCTCGTTTCACGTCCATCTTTGATCGTTATGCTGAATCTGGGTTTCAAATCAGATTAGTTCAACTTCAATTTCCATGCAAAGAAGCTGGAGTGCCAGATGGATGCGAGAATCTCGATACCATACCTACACTGGGCATGGCCGCTGATTTCTTCAATGCAACGAACTTTCTTCGACAGCCAGCTGAAAAACTGTTTGAAGAGTTAACACCGGCAGCAAGCTGCATCATCTCCGATATGTGCTTACCATATACAAACGACATTGCTAAAAAGTTCAAAATTCCCAGGATTTCTTTTGTGGGTGTAAGTTGCTTCTATCTCTTTAGCATGTCTAACATACGCATCCATAATGTTATGGAGAGCGTAACTACCGAATCGGAGTACTTTGTTGTGCCTGGTATACCTGACAAAATTGAAATGAACATAGCTAAGACAGGAATGGCGATGACTGAAGGCATGAGACTGGTTACTAATAAATTGTTTGAAGCTGAAATGGAAGCATATGGGATGATCATGAATTCTTTTGAAGAGTTGGAGCCAGCATATGCAGGGGGATACAAGAAGATGAGAAACAATAAACTGTGGTGTTTGGGACCACTATCATTTAGCAACAAGGATCACTTGGATAAGGCTCAAAGAGGTCAGATTGCCTCAATTAAGGAGTGCCAACTGAGTTGCTGGCTTGATCGTCAAAAGCCAGGAACTGTAATCTATGCATGCTTTGGAAGCCTGTGTAATCTAACAGCACCACAGTTGATAGAGCTCGGTTTGGCCTTGGAAGCATCAGAAAGACCCTTCATTTGGGTTATCAGGGAACGAAGTTATTCAGAATCATTGGAATTGGAAAAGTGGATCGAGGAAAATGGATTTGAGGAAAGAACAAGTTCTAGAAGCCTTCTGATTCGAGGTTGGGCACCTCAATTGTTAATACTATCACACCCTGCAATTGGAGGGTTCATAACACACTGTGGTTGGAACTCTACCTTAGAAGCAATATGTGCTGGTGTTCCAATGGCTACGTGGCCACTTTTTGGAGACCAGTTTTTGAATGAAAGTCTTGCCGTGGATGTATTAAAAGTTGGAGTGAAGGTTGGAGTGGATCGTCCTGTTACATGGGGAGAAGAAGAAAAAATTGGTGTGTTGGTGAAGAAAGAAGATGTTGAAAGGGCAATTGTAAAGTTAATGGATGAGACAAGCGAGAATGAAGAAAGAAGAAAAAGGGTGAGAGAGCTTGCAGAAATGGCTAAAGGAGCTGTAGAGAAAGGAGGATCCTCTTATTCTAATGCGACCTTGCTTATCGAAGATATAGCGCAAAAGATCAAACAAAAAGTATGATACTGTCATACTGATTTGTAATAAAAGGAGCAACCTCGTAGTTTTGCACTTAATTATCTATGATTTGTATTCTTAACTTCTTCCAAATTTCCGCAAGTTTTGCAAATCAATACAACTTTTTTAGGCAGTTATTTCTTTTTCAGTAGTACCATTTCTCTCTAATTTTTAGAATTCCCGCAAATTTATTGAATTTCTTGACATTAACAGCAGCTAGATGAATGCAAATTAGCTGAGGGGGAGATGTCATTTTCATTTTATGTCAAACCAAGCACATTGGTTTCAACCGTTAAAATTTTTCTTTCAACTGATAATTTACGGGTCCAAAATAGAATATAAGAAATGATAATTGAATTATTAATTTCGTTTTATGGTGATGATTAGGGCTGGGCATGATTAACTAAATTATACTAAACTATGGATTATCTATACTATTTTGTACTATAAAAATTAAACTACTTTTTATAAAAACTGAATTATACTTATTTGTAGTTCAGTTCAAAAAATCTGAACTTCTTTTATTAACAATTTAGTTAACTACTTTAAACTATGTACTTTATTTTACTTTTGCTTGTTTAATTGTTTTGCTCTTCTTCTATTTCCAACAACACAAACATAAGAAATAAAGGTACGGGTATATATATATATATATATATATATATATATATATATATATATATATATATATATATATATATATATATAATTTAGATTTTATTAATTTTGTTTTCTGTGACAACATGAGACAATTTTTTTTACGTCACTTATATATATATATATATATATATATATATATATATATATATATATATATATATATATATATATATATAGATAAATAAATAAATAAATGTTCTTTTTCAAGTCTCTTAAAAAGTTAATTATTATTATAATAATTATTAAAATAAAATGATATTATTAAATTTATACTAAAATAATTATCTATTTTAAAAAAAACTAAATTTTATTATATTGTAATTATATTTCAAAAACTGGTAATTATTTTTATAACTTAATAAAATTAACTATAATTGTAAAAATAAAAAGGTAAAAGTACTTATGTAAATAATTATAAAATATAATATTATATATATATATATATATATATATATATATATATATATATATATATATATATATATATATGAGAATTCAGAAAAAGGTGAGAAGAGAAGAAAGATGAGAGTTTTTATATTAAACTAGATAATTGTCAAAATAAAAATATTTCGAATAACGCAAAACAGAGATAAACAGAAATATTTTTTAGAGATTAAGTTTTTAATCTATATAAAATAATATATAAACAAATTTATATTATTAAATTAAACTATATTTAATATGAGAATCAAATTTTAGACATTTTATATTTTTAAATTAATAATAAATAGTAATGATAAATAATTATAGTTATTAATTTAATTTTAATAATATGATAAAATAGTACCAATAATATTTCATTAATTTTTTTAAATTTTTTTTTATAATTATTTACTAATTCTAATTATATAGATTTATAATTTAATTTTTTAAATGCTGTGATGTTATTGAATATTAATTTATTTGTTTGTAATTATTAAAAAAATATCAAATTGAACTAATTCTTTTAACTCTATCGATGATTAGCCATTGACAATTGTACTAGTGTAAAACTACATTTATTTATTAGAAAAAGGTGCATTGTAGTTAACTGAATTGTTTTGTAGTTAACTGAACTAAAAAATAGTTTAGTTCAGTTTTTTTGAACTATTTTCTAGTACAGTTCAGTTTTTTTAAACTATTTTATAGTTAATTGTAATAGATTTATAGTGCAGTGCAAATAGTGCAGTTTGTCCACCCCTAGTAATTAGTAATGATAAACGAATAGGACAGTAATTCTTAACATCTCTCCTACTCCACAACTCATTTTATTACATTGACACTTATAAAATAAATTAATAACCTAAAATATTAATATTTTAATTTAATTTTTTATTTAACATACCAATATATATTATAATATTATTAAAATTTAATTAAATTTTGAGTTTCTATTTTTATTAATAGATTGTCAAATATGAAATTTTATAGTTAATAAAAAATAATATATTTAATACAATACGTTCGTTGATTATTTAAAAAAAAAATTAATTAAATCTATTATTTGTGTAAACTTAATTTCTATTACATATATCATCTAAACTTTATTGTTATGTTATTATGGATCAGGTGCATAGATGGTTTATTTATTCTCTATTATTCTCACTATCGTCAAAATAAGTTGTAATCCTCAAGCTAATCTGGCTCATCACGGGTTTGAGTCCAGTTGAGTTTGAAAAAATTGTAATTTTTTTATACGGATTAGTTTTCCCGACTCGCTTAGAATTTGACTTATCCGGATTGAAATCGTGGTGAGTGGGTGAGTCGGGTGACTCATCAATCCACCTAATTTAATTTAATTATTTATTATTTTGTGTTTCAATATTATTAGTTAACATATTTTTATTATATTGTAGATGAGATAAAAAAAATGTTTCAAAAAAGAAAAATATTACATATTTATCTATTCAAGACTCTAATGTTATAGATGGACAATGATACAAAAATTATTAATATTAAAAACTTATTTGTTCGTCTTTTGTGCTTGTTTTTGGATTACGTTGAATTATATGATTTTTTATTTATTTTGAATTGTCTTTAAAATTTAACATCATTTTATATTTTATAGTGAAATTTATTTAGATTTGAACTAAAAAAAATATAATCTTTTAATTTTAAAACAACTTATAATTAAGTGAGTTAGTAACCTCATCCATTTAATCCACCAATCTGTAATAAGTCAAATCAGATTCAAATTTTTTTAGTTTTTAAATAAGTAAATCGAGTTAAATTAACTCACTGAATAAGTTGGATTACTCATTTTGAGAAGTCTCATTTTCTTAATTTTATTTTCTACCATAGTAGAAATTATCCTTATCGTTAACATTGTTTTAATAGGATACTAGTTTTTCTCAGCGCAATTAAGTCAAAACCATTAAACCATTCTCACTACAGTAATGTATTGTTTTGTCTGGAACGGAAGAAGATCAGATAAACATGACTCGACTCGACGTGAGTGAAGAAAACTTGAAAAGATAATCCAAAGATGTCTACGTAGGCGCTTACGTCACCAATATTTGGCCTATTAAGACGTGTGAAAATGATTCAAGTGAAAACTCGTATTCATCTTTCAATTTCTTCTGTTGTTGAGGTGAATTCACAGTAAAAGAATGGCTTCCCAAGAACCGCAGCTTCACTTCGTACTGTTCCCATTCATGGCACAAGGCCACTTGATCCCTATGATGGACTTTGCAAAAGTGTTGGTGCAACACAACGTTATTGTGACAGTAGTCACAACAGCACATAACGCAGCTCGTTTTGAATCAATCGTTCACCGCTATACTGAAGCGGGGTTTCAGATCAGAGTAGCTAAAGTTCATTTTCCAAGTAAAGAGTTTGGATTACCAGAAGAGTGTGAGAATCTTGATATGCTGCCTACACTCGGAATGGGGTTTCGCTTTTTCAGTGCAGCAAACATTTCATGGCAACCGGTGGAAAAATTATTTGAAGAGCTAACACCAGCACCAAGTTGCATAATTTCTGATATGGGTTTGCCATATACAACACACATAGCCAAAAGATTCAATATTCCGAGGATTGGTTTTGCCGCTGTAAGTTGCTTCTTTCTCCTATGTTTGCACACTTTACAAACTAACAATATGATGGAGAATAAAGCTGGTGAATCGGAGTATTTTGTTTTGCCTGGTTTCTCTGACAAAATTGAAATAACCAAAACTCAAACAGAACACTTAACGGATGAAAGATGGAAAGAGATTTTTTATGAATATGGTACAGCTAGTGTTGCTACGTATGGGACTATCGTGAATTCTTTTGAAGAGTTGGAGTCAGCATATGCAAGGGAATACAAGAAGATCAGTAATGATAAAGTATGGTGTATTGGACCACTATCACTTAGTAACAAGGATCACTTGGACAAGGCTGAAAGAGGTAACAGGGCTTCAATTGACGAGTGCCACCTCAAGTGTTGGCTTGATTGTCAGCAACCAGGGACTGTGATTTATGCATCCCTTGGAAGCCTATGCAATTTAACATCGCCACAATTGATAGAGCTTGGCTTAGCCTTGGAAGCATCAAAAAGACCTTTCATTTGGGTTATCAGAGGAGGAAGTTTGTCAGAAGCAATGAAAAAGTGGATTAAGGAAGAAGGGTTTGAGGAAAGGACCAATGGTAGAAGCCTTCTAATTCGGGGTTGGGCTCCTCAATTGCTAATACTGTCACACCCTGCAATTGGAGGGTTCATAACACACTGTGGTTGGAACTCTACCTTAGAAGCAATATGTGCTGGGGTGCCAATGGTTTCATGGCCACTGTTTGGGGATCAATTTTTTAATGAAAATTTGGTTGTGCAGATACTGAAAGTTGGAGTGAAGGTTGGTGCGAAGAGTACTATTAACTGGGGAAAGGAAGAGGAAATTGGTGTGGTAGTGAAGAAGAAAGATATTGAAAGGGCAATAGAAAGTGTAATGGATGAGAGTAGTGAAAGTGAAGAAAGAAGAAAAAGGGTAAGAGTACTTGCAGAGGTGGCTAAAAGAGCTGTAGAGAAAGGAGGATCCTCTCATTCTGATCTGACCTTGCTTATCCAGGATATCAGACAAAAAGTCAAGAGAGACATGTGACAATGTTATTTGTCATGCACCAATCTGAAATAGAAGGCAATGCGTTATGCTTTTTTCATTTAATGGTGTGTAATGAACTCTTTCAAGTTTATTCATAAGCTCTGCTAACTTTTGCAGGCAATTACTTTGCTTCTGCAGTACCGAATATGTAAACCAATCTTTGCTGTCTAAATTTTACTATTCCTGAAAATTGATTAACTTTCTTGTGAAGGAGTACTGTTAACGGGCAGATGTTCAGATGTATAATTACAGAGTGAAATGTCATGTATTTATTTACGTGGAGTCCTTTGTGGCGTTGTGAGTTGGATTTATTATTTTTGAAATTCTATTTCTTTTACGTGGAGTCCTTTGCTGCCCTTCTTCCTTGCGCGATCAGAGACGAAGAAAGAGTTTTTCTGTTGCAGATATGTGCTTGTGATTACAGGGTTTCTGATGTAAAGAAGGTGTAAGGGAAAGCTTGCTTATGCGCAGCGAGAAGAAACGAAGATAGGATCTTGCCCCTTTTATTCGCGGCGGCTCATAGCGGCGTGATGGTGCTTGCAAGAATGGCCGCTTCAATCTGATTTCTGGGAATGAATTGCAGGGGTGAATGGAGACAGTGCGCGCGAGTGGAGGAGACTGATGGAGAACACGCGATTCTGTTTCATGTTTTTGCGTTTTGGGTTTCTGCATCAATGGAGGATTCGCGGTGGCGGTTGGGTTTGTTGTTTTTCTAATTGCAGGTTCGGTGATTGTGGATGGAGAAGATGAAATCGCTATCTGATGGAGGATCTCGCGGCTGACGGTGAGTTTGATGGTGGTGGAGAATGGCAGCCTGATAAGGGTTTCATGGTGGAGATGGAAGTCGAGGAAGACGCTGAAGATGATGATGGAGGACTCGCGACTTTGGCGTTCGCGTTCTGTATTGGTGACGGTGGTGGCTACCGACGGCGACGCTAGTGAGGATGATGGGTGGTGGTCCGATGCTGGGTTTGGTGGTCGTCTAGTGACGACACAGTTTCATGATGGCGGCACAACGTGGCTGACGACGGCATTGACTAGGTTAGGGAACTAGGGTTTATGTGGAGAAGATGATGATGTGTCAAGGGTAGTGACGTGACAACAACTGATTGGTTAATCCAACTCACAATGCCACAAAATGATTTTCAAAAATAATAAATCCAACTCCAAAAAAGACTCCACGTAAGCCAATACATGACATTTCACTATGTAATTGCACATCTGGACATCTGCCCGTTAACGATTTAAACGACGTTTGCAAAAAGGATCAAATTGAACACAAATTACATTCTTTAGGACAACATTAAACAGCAGAAAAAAAATTGGTACCATTTCGAACATTCCCAACCAAAATTGTGACCAAAACAGGTATTATACCTTATTACTTTTTGTGTTTCAATATTATTAGTTATATATGGTAGATGAGATAAAAAAATAGATGTTTAAAGAGAGAAAAATATTATAGATTTATCTATTTAAGACTAATATTATAGATGAATAAGTGATACAAAAATTATTAAAAAGTTATTTGTTTATATCTTACTTGTTTTTGGATTAAGCTTATGATATTTTTTTTTATTTTGAATTGTCTTAAATTTAATATCATTTTAGAGTGAACTTTATTTAGATTTGAATAAAAATAAATTATAATTTTTTTTATTTTAAAAAAAAACTTATAATTAAATGGGTCAATGAACCAACCCGTTTAACCCTATCACTCCGGGTGTTGCTCCCTCCACCACCACCCTATACTTCCTCCACCTCCCCACATTATATCCTTAAGTTAAAAAGATTTTTAATTTTACCCTATTTTAAATAATTTGAAACCTTAATTTTACTTTTCCAGCACCCACCCACAGAACTCTCTTCCCCTTTTCCCATTTTCGTTTCACCTCCCCACCTCCCGCACTTCCATTCTTTTTTCTTCCCAGTTTTTTTTTTTGGTTTGAAAGCTTCCATTGCCGCCGTGATGTGAAGGAACATCGAAGAATGTCCAGAGCATCAACCAGCGTGAGAAAATATACATCAATGCCCTAATAAAACAAACTCTAAAATAAAAAAACGTAACCTTTAAACAGGAGGTGACATCTTCAACGGATGTCAACATCAGTTTTTCCTTAAACGGATGTTGACATCCGTTGAAGGATGTCACCTCCGTTTAAAAGGTTACGTTTTTTATTTTAGGGTTTTATTTCAAGGTTTATTCGAATACGAGGAAACACTCCACGCACTGCACCACGAGAGGGAGACTGCTTGATAATTCTTTCCACCACCACCAACCTTTGCAACTTGTAGTATTTCTTAACGACGAAAGAAAGAGAGGAAAAAATATAATGTTAAAATGAAAGAAAAGTATTTTACTCATGTACGGGACTAGAATATGTTATTAATGAAATAGGTTGTGAATGGATAAAATTAAAAAATAATAACGTAAAAATAAAATTTTACTAAGGGACAAAATAGTAAAGGGGAGTTGGAGGAAGAAATGTGTGGTGGTGGAGGGAGCAACACCCCTATCACTCGTGGTGGGTCGAGCTGAGTTTGAATTTTTTCAACTTGTTAATAAGTGAGTTGGGTTGAGTTAACTCTGAGTGACTAATCTATGATAGAGTGAACCAAATCGAACCAAGTTATCTGTTTTGTGATACGTAATTAAGACTTTTAAATGAAAAATATAAAATTCTGATATAAATCTGAAACACTGCAGCAAAAGGTTACTGTGACAGGAATTTTAAACAATAAAAAATGTTTTCTATCAAAGTTGTTTTCTATTAATAATTTATAATTAAATTATAGACAAATATAATGAAAAAGGTATTATTAAAATAGCTTAGTTAGGTATGTAGATAGTTAGAATATAATTTATATATATATATATATAATATTATTTCATCTAGAAGAATCTAATTAGGACCTTTTAAATGATAAATATAATTAAATAAAAGAGGAATTATAAGACGAATTTTGAAAAGCTTATTGATTGATATTAAAAGTAAAAGAGAATGATATGTAATCATGATTTATACTTTGAAAAAGGTAAGAATTAATATTAAAATAAAAGAGACTCATTTTATTTTTTATATTGTATGTAAAACCTAGAGTATTATACATTGACATCAATTATATATATATATATATATATATATATATATATATATATATCGATATTTTCACAATATTTTAACACTATTTATATATTATTATGTGATTAGTTCAAAATTATTTTATAATTAATAATAATTATTATAAACTTTAATATGAATCGATCACATAATGACATATAAATAATATTAAAATATTATAAAAAATATATTATCAAAGTATCATTATCATTCTTCGTATAATAATTTTTGATAACTTTTGTAGCTTTTTTATTATTTTTCACACATGTTACAACTTTAGAGGTAGCAGGACGTGACAATATGCTGGCAGTCTTTGCAGCTTAATATTGACACATAAGAAGTTGAAACAGGTGTACCAATTATCTTTCTCAAAAAATTATTATAAAAAAAGTATATTTGTAATGAATAAGATTATAAGTTAAGGATTTAAGAAAAAGAATTGTCATTTTTGTAATTATAATTGCTGAAAATTTATTGGTGACAAATATTTATCATAAAAATGGATTTAGTCTCTTTTGATTTAGGATTATCTTTTAAATTTTAAAGAAGATAGTTTCTAATATTATTATAAATTACGATGAAAATTAATAAAAGTGAAATTCAGTTGTTTTTAAAGTTAGATTTATCTTCTATATTTAGGATTCATACATAAATAACTATGTTTTATTTCTAGAGTTAAAACAAAATAAAAAACAAAAAATACTTATTCTAAAACAAATATGAAAATGTCAAGAACACAAATAAAAATGTAAAGAAATTTTTAAAACTTTTTACAACAAAAGAGCTACAACTAAATAAATTAAAGTTATGGGTATGTTACTCTGTATTTCTGATAGTTGTTCGAAGTTTTAAACTGTTGATATATATAGTTACTGAAATTAATTACATTAATGTGAAAATCCAGGTGTGTTACTGTTAGGTGTGTTGGCACTGCCAAGATTTACTGTAGTGCATATTATCAAAGAAGGATTTTTGAATGAATTTTTATGTTCGCTTTTACCGATTTGCAAGTAAGTAAAAGTGATTATTTGTGAGATATATATTTTTTCCTATCTTCGCACATCTGCATGGATTTTCAATGATTTTTTTGAGAAATGTTTTATTTAACCTCTGTGTAACACACCATTCTATCCATTCCATATTATAATTTTATTAGTTATTGTTTTTATTATGTTAAATCATTCGTGATACATAAAATATTATTAATCAAAGCAAATTTTTGTTCTGATATTTATAACACTACCAAATTATTTAAAAATATAATTTATTTTTACTTATACGATGAAAGTTGGTATACATATATAATATTTTCATTTCTACAATGATAAGATGTTCTTACCTCATATCATTTCATATATTTTTATAATTAAATAAATTTTATATTTTTTCTATTTTTAAATAATTATATTATTGATACATTCACTTTTTTATTATAAATATTCAATTTGATTATAAAAACCAAAAATTATAAAATTATATCAATTATGATTAAATTATATTACTAAATTACAATTTTTTTACCTTTTTAAAATTAATTTTGATAATTAATTTTAATAATTAATTTTAATTTTCTCTTTATAAATTTTTTTGCAATTAAATATAACATTAATAATTACCATTTTATATTACTTTATTAACTAGGAGTATTTTGGTAATCTTTAATTTATATTTATTAAACAAATTTTTTTATTCTGTCACATTAATCAAATCCTATAGTAATTTTAACAAATTTTATTTCTAAATCCACTCTCAATTACCTTCAAATCTACTCAAACAAACAATAAAAAATTTACCCTCAAATTTATTCAATCATTCTCCCCAAATTATATCCTCTAAATACCTAAAGTAAACAAAGCATTAGAGATTGCACATGAGCAAGGGATGAACACTGTTTGTTTGGCACTCGCTATGTCTGAAGAATGTTTATGTTATTGTTTGAAGTAGCTTAGTAACAATGGTTTTGGTTTTTCTGAGATGTTTATGCAAGAATGTAAATATATGAAAGTATTTGTGGTACATTGAGACAGACATCTTCAAGCAGTTAAAAAAAATGCAACGAAAGAGGTACTGAACTTCAATAAAATTGAAGTAATTTGAAAATGTTTATACAATTATTAATTTAATTATGATTAAAGTATAACATATAAAATTAATCAATTTTTATTATTAAATATCAAATATAATTAAAAAATACCCATGCATTTGCACGGATACAAATACTAGTTTTATATAATCTTGACCTTAATATTTTGTTTTTAATTTTGTCGTTTTTCTTCAAAGCCAGATTCGTTAACAGTTCGGTATAGTAGACACAAAGCTGTCTTGTCTTTAGTTCGAACGGCCTTCAACGCGTTCAATTGGACATTTGAATATTCATCTATGTTTGCCGGTTTCTCAAATCCAGTCTCGACCATGTCCCAGTTATATTGGGAGCCGAGAAGGGCTTTTATCTGCACCTTCCAGTTGTCATAGTTAACGTCTTTTGTCAACTTAGATAGCGAGATGTCATTGGTTAGTCGTGCCATTTCTCTCGGTGTTTACATTCAACTTACACACCTCATAAAACTCTTAGTTGCTGCTCTCTCCGCGCACACTGCCGCGTTGTCTCTCAGTCATACACACGCTCTGTTGCCAATTTGTTGGCAACAGGAAGGCAAAAGGTTGGCAGGGTATGGAAAAAAAATCTTAGTTTTTCTCTGCATTCTTTCAAATGACCTGATACAATTATTTATGGGAAAAGGACTGCCTCTTTACATGCCAGAGACAACTCAAAAGTTTTTGTCTTTTCAAATACTAGAAATAAATCATGATGCCTACCACTGCTATTCTAGGAATACTAACCGACCAGAAATAAATTTCTAATTTAAGTTTAATAACAAGCAGCACATGGCCATATGCCGGCGGTCTTTTCAGCTTAGTATTGCAGTGAGCAAACATCTATGGTTATTTGTTAGAAGGTAAAGTGAGAGTCTTTTCCTTTTCTCTGAATCTCCCACAACACAGAAGCTTGCAAATAATGGATTCAACATCCCTATGCAACCTCCACTTTGTGTTCATACCGTTAATGGCCCCGGGTCATCTTCTTCCCATGGTGGACATGGCCAAAATGTTGGCACGACGCAAAGTGAAAGTGAGCATAGTCACCACACCTCTCAATTCCATCCACTTCCAAGATAGCATAGACAGAGAGATTCAATCTGGCTCACCCATCCAAATTCTTCATGTTCCGTTTCCATGGGCTGAGGCTGGAATACCAGAGGGGTGTGAGAGTCAAGACACTCTTCCTTCAATGGATCTCCTATACAACTTCAATGTCGCTCTGAACTTGTTGCAGCGTCCAATAGAAGAGCTTCTACAAAACCAAAGCCCATTTCCAAGCTGCATAATTGCCGACACAAATCTCTTGTGCGCAGCTGGTGTTGCCGACAAGTTGAATGTTCCTAGAATAATATTCGACGGGACTAGTTGCTTCTATCTGCTGTGCTGCCACAGTTTAAACAAGAACAAGGTCCATGAAGCTGCATCTTATGATGAGAAATTTCTTGTGCCTGGAATGCCCCACAGGATCGAATTGCGAAGGTCTCAACTCCCCGGATTATTCTATCCTGGCAGGGACTTGAGGTTGCAAGCTTTCCGTGAGGCAATAAGGGAAGCTGCGAAAAAGGCATATGGGATAGTGGTTAATAGTTTTGAAGAGTTGGAAGCAGAGTATGTGAAAGAGTATGAAAGGGTTACGGGGCATAAGGTATGGTGTGTAGGACCTGTGTCGCTGTGCAATAAGGATGACAGGGAGAAGGGTCTGAGAAGTAAGAGAAACTGGAGTGATGAGAGTAGATATGTGAAGTGGCTTGATTCATGGCCTGCAAGGTCTGTGATTTATGTGTGCCTTGGTAGCCAAAACCGTGCAACGCCTGAGCAGTTGATAGAAGTGGGGTTGGGATTGGAAGCGACAAAAAGGCCATTCATTTGGGTTCTTAGAGGTGCATATAGAAGAGAGGAAATAGAGAAATGGCTGATGGAAGATGGGTTTGAAGAGAGGGTGAAAGGGAGAGGGATTCTGATAAAGAGTTGGGTGCCACAAGTGTTGATATTGTCACATAGAGCAATAGGAGCGTTTTTGACACATTGTGGATGGAATTCCACGGTTGAAGGGATCTGTGCAGGGGTTCCGTTGGTGACTTATCCTCTGTATGCTGAGCAGTTTCTTAATGAGAAGGTTGTTGTGCAGGTGGTGGAGACTGGAGTGAGTGCAGGAGCTGAAACTGTTGTGCGCTTGGGAGATGAATTCAAGGCTCGAGTAGAGGTGACGAGGGACAATGTTACGGATTCAATTGAGAATGTAATGGGTGAAGGAAAAGAAAAAGAAGTGATAAGGGAAAGAGCAAGAAAGTATGCAGACATGGCAAGGAAAACTATACAAGACGGTGGTTCATCTTACAACAACATGTCTCTGCTAACTCAAGACATCATCCGTTTGAAAATGTCACAACAAAATGGAACACCAAATGTTTTTCTAGAGTAAATTATATTCAGAGATGTCCTATAGTATTTTGAGTTATGCTAGACTCAGATTGCACTTTTAAATTGGGTGTTTTGTTGCTTAAGCTTTGTCCCAATGAAGCACGAAAAATGGATCTTTGATCTGCTATAGGTTGAATATATGCTAGGAAAGAAAGGAGGAGGGTACCCAAGATATCTTAGTGATGAGATGAAAGAAAGGGAAAGACATGTAACATGTTGGTTCGGCTCTTTTATTAAAGCAGGGTATATATATATATATATATATATATATATATATATATATTAATAAAGTATATATATATTTTTTAATAAAGTAATTGTAATAGCATTTATTTAAATATATATTTATATATATATATATATATATATATAATTATTTAATCATCTTCATTATTTACTTATTAATTTTGCATCTTACTCTGTACCCTTATAGAAGATAAAAGACATGTTGAAATAATATATCATGGCAAAGACCCGACATATGAAATAATGTATTCTGAATTCTCTTAAAGAATTAATTATTAACACATTCTCATCTCACGATATATTAAGGAGATTAGTTAAGTCTTTACAACATTCAAAGATAACTGTTTTTTAGGAAAATGCAATTAATTAACTAGTTAAATCCTACATTTAAAGATATTTTTAGTGGCAATTATTATATCTTTCTATGCAAAAAAAATGTAATGATGCAAGTGTACCCAAAATTTCAGCTACAATCATAATGAATGCTTGTAAAAATCCTTTTCCGTGACAAGGAAAAACTAGATATTCAAAGGATTTACGCGCAATTCTTCTTATGAGAAATTCAATGGATAATTTATTTTAATAAAAAACTTAAAATATTTTATGATTTAAAGTTTTATTTGGTAGAATTTTTTTTTAAAAAATGACATGTATTTATAAGGATAATTTACTATTTAAAATTAGATAATTTCATATTTTATATAAAAAAATTAAAATTTGAATTTTTTATTTTCTTTTCTCTTATATAACTTCGTCAGTGATTCATCGATTGAATTTCAGTTGAGTGTAGACATCATCTGTTTCACCAAGATTAGACATTGTTGATTTGATGTTTTTTTTTCACGGATCATACAGTTTCTTTCATACTTTGATATTTTTCAGCCATTGTTTTCTTTTTTAAAGTTTAATAGAATTTTTCGTTTTTTATCTTGCCAAAAATAAAAAGGAAAATTAGTGAATTGTTACTGTACACCCAATGATGAAGAATCACCCCTCCAGTGAACCACACCAACTCAAACTCTGCCTCGTTAACGAGTGGCGACGAAAAACCAGGTGGAAATTTCTTGTCCAAGTCACGTGAATGAAAACCACCAAACTCTTTCACTGTTGCATTTTGGAAAGTAACAAGTGTCATTTATGATTTGTCTATAAACACAAAATCGTGTCTCAATTTAGGTGGTTCAACTCGGTTCGCGTCTTCCTTAGAATTCATACCATATGCATGCCTTACAACGAGTATTTGGTTATCAATAAAAACAAAATATGTAATTGGATTTGGATCTGAAAGAGTGAGCACAGACACATAATATTAACCCCTTGATGAACAAATTGAATACTCATAAAGAAAAAGAGTCGGAGAGCAGAGAAATAGCAAGAATTTTCTCAGAAACTCCCACAACACAGAAGCTTGCAATTAATGGATTCAACTCCCCCTTGCAACCTCCACTTTGTGTTCATCCCAATAATGACCCCGGGTCATCTTCTTCCCATGGTGGACATGGCCAAAATGTTGGCACGACGCAAAGTGAAAGTGAGCATAATCACCACACCCCTCAACTCCATCCACTTCCAAGCTAGCATAGACAGAGAGATTCAATCTGGCTCACCCATCCAGATTCTGCATGTTCAGTTTCCATGGGCTCAAGCTGGATTACCAGAGGGGTGTGAGAGCGCAGACATTCTTCCTTCAATGGATCTCCTATCCAATTTCACTGTCGCCATGAACTTGATGCAGCGACCAATAGAAGAGCTTCTTCAAAACCAAAGGCCCTTTCCAAGCTGCATAATTGCCGACAAGAATTTCGTGTGTATGGCTGATGTTGCTGACAAGTTCAACGTCCCAAGAATAATATTCGAGGCATCAAATTTTTTCTATCTCCTATGCTGCTACATTTTGAACAAGGAAAAGGTCCATGAAGACTTGTCTTATGATGAGAAATTTCTTGTGCCTGGAATGCCCCACAGAATCGAATTGCGAAGGTCTCAACTCCCCGGATTATTCCATCCCGGCAAAGACGTGAAGCTGCAAGCTTGTCGTGAGGCGACAAGAAAAGCTGCAAAAAAGGCATATGGGATTGTTGTTAACAGTTTTGAAGAGTTGGAAGCTGAATATGTGAAAGAGTATGAAAGGGTTACGGGGCATAAGGTATGGTGTGTAGGACCTGTGTCGCTGTGCAATAAGGATGACAGTGAGAAGGCTCTGAGAAATAAGAGAAACTCGAGTGATGAAAATAGGTATATGAAGTGGCTTGATTCATGGCCTGCAAGGTCTGTGATTTATGTGTGCCTTGGTAGCCTGAACCGTGCAACTCCTGAGCAATTGATAGAATTGGGGTTAGGATTGGAAGCAACGAAAAGGCCATTCATTTGGGTGCTTAGAGGTGCATATGGAAGAGAGGAAATTGAGAAGTGGCTGTTGGAAGATGGGTTTGAAGAGAGGGTGAAAGGGAGAGGGATTCTGATAAAGGGTTGGGTGCCACAAGTGTTGATATTGTCACATAGAGCAATAGGAGCGTTCTTGACACATTGTGGATGGAATTCCACGCTTGAAGGGATCTGTGCTGGGGTTCCGTTGGTGACTTTTCCTTTGTTTTCTGAGCAGTTTCTGAATGAGAAGATTGTTGTACAAGTGGTGGAGAATGGGGTGAGTTTAGGAGCTGAATCTGTTGTGCACTTAGGACAGGAAGATGAGGCTCGTGTTCAGGTCACAAAAGAAAATGTTGCAGATTCTATTGAGAAGCTAATGGATGAAGGCAAAGAAAAACAAGTGTTCATGGAAAGAGCCAGAAACTATGCAGACATGGCAAAGAAAACAGTGGAAGAAGGTGGTTCGTCTTACAACAATATGTCTCTCCTAATTCAAGACATAGCAAGTTTCAAAATGCCTTAGATCAATTATTAGGTTTATTTACTAGAATTGAGATGTTTTTGTCTAACGCTTTTTGAGGTTCCTTTTTTGTTGCTTTTTTTTTTTTAAATTAAAATGAAGTACTTATGATAATTTCCGTAGTCTACTTAAGTTTGTGATAATTACTTTCTTTATTTGTATTTTATGTTCTTTGAGGAAAAAAGAAGTGGAAAGTTTTGGAGAAAAATTACACAAATTCTTCAAACTTCCAATAATAGTTCATAACTTTCACTTCATATTATTTTTTTCTATGGAGAACTATCATCTATGGGTTGTCAAAATAAGGGCATACTTCAGAGTTCAAAGGTAGTTAAAGACAGTTCAATTCAAACTCCATTACTTGAAAATTTAAGAGTAGCACAACACAACTCAAAAGCCATAATAACAAAAACACTTGTTATTGTACAAGAAACTTTATATGATAATATTTTTATCATCATTACTTTAAAAACTGTCAAGAAAACTTGTGACAAGTTAAATAAAACAAAGAAGATGCAGGTTTCGAATTTGAGAAGATAGTTTGAAGCATTTAGCATGAAGTCCACTGAATCTTTCAAAAGAGTTCATGGACCATCCAGATGAAAGATAAAAGCTTTTCAGTTGAATAAAAAAAAAAAGAGCAACATGTAATATAGTTTGGTAAAACCAACATATCATTATCTATATCTATCCGAAGAAAGAGTTGGAAGTGCAAAGGTAGTAGCAGAACACCAAATTTCAGAGAAGACAAAGATTGCCACCTTCCTTTCTCTGTGGCATTTTATTCTCGTATATCGTTTATCACGACCATTATATTGCAACTACGCTTTCACCCATTCCTTATTACAATGAACTCAAGGCTACAGTCTTGCCCTTCACTCCATGGATTCCCAAACTCATCAGCAACACTCTGTTCTTGTTCCCTTAATGTCCCAAAGCCATCTCCTTCCCTTTACACAAAAGGTCAAATTACTCGCAGTCAATGGCGTTTCTGTCACTATTTTCCTTACACCCCTCAATGCAGCAAAGTTAAACAATGTCATTGATCAAGCAAAAGCGTTAAACCTCCAAATCCAGTTTCACTTGCTACACTTTCCTTCCAAAGAAGCAGGGTTGCAAGAAGGTCGTGAAAATACGGACACTCTCCCTTCCCCTCAATACCAATACTTGTTTTTCGCCGCTTCTAATAAGCTGAAAGAGCCATCGAGAAATGGCTTTCAGAGTTGGAAACACTACCCACTTGCATGTTTCCGACTTCTGCGTACCTTGGAAAGTTCAAAGGCAGTGCAAGACTCCATTGCCTATGTTGTTGAATCAAAGTTCAAGATACCGAGAGTTGTCTTCCACGGAATCTCATGCTTCGCCCTCTTGTGCTCGCACAACATTACCAAGTCCAAAGTGCATGAAAATGTCACCTCAATGTCAGTCATTCGCGGTGCCGGACTTCCCTGACACCATTGAATTCTCCAAGGCATAGTTACCTAACGAAATGGCTCAGGACTCGCAGGATTGGAAACGTGCTAAATTTATACTACAGGGTTTAAGATATTTTTTCTTTATTTTTTTAGATTTGTTTAGTTTTTAGTTACATTCTTAATCAGTTTAAATGATCAATTGATTGGGAAGGTATCTCAATTATCTTTTATTTTGAAACTCATGAATTTGATATATGACACATTTCAAAATAAAAAATAATTAAATTGCAGGGTTAAATATGTGTTTAGTCCCTAATCTATCATGCGAATTTGTTTTTAATCTCTCTTTTAAAATAAAGTACATTTTAGTCATCTCTTTAAAGAAAGCTTTATTTTGATCCTCCAAAACCAACAACTTTAAAAAAAAGCTAACGTGCCTAACAGTAGTGTGACACGTAATTTTTTTTCTAAAACTGTTAATCTTTCCTCGATCCTCTCCCTTCTTCTCTCTCTCCCGACTCTACCACAGTCATGAACAAACCCAACAGCAGGATTCACAGAGGGATTGTAATTGTGAATTGGCATAGCAGGCCACACACACAACGTCGCAGCAGCACCGCCACCTCCCGAAGTCACGTTCCCATACCCCATTCCAACCAAGCCAGCATCAGAGACGGATGGCAGAATGACACCCACCTCTGAACAGCTTGTACTCCAATTAGTTAAAATTGTTTATGGGGGTAGCAGATGCTTCATCTCTCAGCTGCTCTTTATGTTCCCTTTTCTGTGAGCACCTAAAGTTGAGTCTGGGACGGAAAAATTGAGTGGTCTTTGTCTTTGCATCCTTATACAAAGAGTGCATGCAGTAAGCAGTAGCAGCAACTTTGGACCACCCTACTCACAAAATTCTTGTACTTATAGTTATATATCTCTCCCACATCTGCCATATCCTTAATAAAGACCAGAATCACTCTTCTTTAAAAAAATCATCCACCTATATGTATGTAGGGTTCTTAGGGAACGAAATCCCAAAACACCCCTCCATCTTTGCCAGTGGATTGTGTACAGAACACAACCGAAAGCTCGTTTATAGGAGGGCCCTCAACACTCAGCAAGAATCCGTGAACTACTCTGAGCACCCGACAAACCCCATTTTGAAAAATTTACTTGTGAGAATGCCAGTTTTGTTTAGGCTTTAATTTTGACCTTGTGTCATCAAGCCTCGGTGTTTTTGTGCGCAGGACAGAAAATCGTCATCGCGCCAAGAACCGCCGTAGACACCGGCAAAACGAGAAACTCTTCCGCCACACTCCGCGTTACTGAATTCAGTGGTCGCACAACATCGCCGCCAATCAATAAAACACGTAAATCGAAGAAAAACCTGTGATCTCTCCGACGAGTTCATCTCCTCCATGTCATCAGGCTTTGATCTCTCTGGCCTGTTCGAGACCAAGCAGAAGACGGTCACAGTGTTCACTTCCAAGTGTTCTGCGGTGTCGATTATGGCCAAGATCGTTGCGGAGGCACCGGCGGCGGCTGGCCTCGTCGGTGGCCGGGAGAATGCATCTTGTTGAGTGAGGGTGTTTCTCTCTCGCGCACAAGAAGAAGACATAAAAGGAGGGCTTTCACGGTCGCTGGCGATGAGTTTGTCGACGAGCGACGTTGCTGGAGATGCCTTTGGCCGACCAGAGGGGGTGCTGGTTCGATGGTTGTTGGTTCGGTGAGTGCTGCTGGTCTCACAGAGAAAGAAGAGGATGTTTTGCCCAAGGAAAAAGAAAGGCAACTAATGTCAAGGAAAAGCTGACGTTTACTTTGAAAAAATTCATCGCGTAAACGATAGAAAGAAAAGACGTTAACACGTGCTTAGACGTTTGGTATGTCAGCGTTATTTTAACGCCGTTGATTTTGGAAAAAAAAAAACTAAAATGTACTTTATTTTAAAAAATATATTTAATTCCAAATTTTAATATAAATTTAATATATGATCAAAATACTCAAATTTTAATATATGATATTTTTTAAACAACATTATGTCTAATAAAAGAAAAATTCATATTAATTATATTTAACAAATATTAAAACTCAATTAAATAAAAAATATTAAAACTTAATTGAGCAAAAATAAATTAAAATAATCATAAATTTAAATATACATATAAATTACCAAATAAACCTATTTTATAGACAAATAAAAAACAACTTTGATAAAGGAATAGGGCAGCTGTAATTTTAAAATAATAATATATTTACAGTTTACATTAACTCATAACTTATAGTGATGTTATAGTTAACGAGTAGTTTAGTTCTCATTATTATTTTATTTTTTTCACTGGTTTATAGACCAACGTGTCATTCCGTCATATGCATAAATAGTAATGACATGAGCACTAGGTTATCAATGTTGTCGTTTGTTTATTCGCTAACATTGTTATTTAAGAAAATAAGAAATTCAAAAAATAAGATCAAATTTTTTATTAAAGACTAAAAACTAAAATATGAAAAAGAGTGGGAAATAAAAAGATAGTAAACTCTTTTTAACAAGCTGGAGCAAAATTTTTTTTCTACTATTTATGGTCATTGCCTATGTTTTTGTTTTCTCTCTCTTCTTAGTAGTTTCCCCACTGGTCTAATTGATAACTAATTTTTTTATCTATACAAGATAGACGTTTAAGCGAATCCAGCTGGATTGAACCAGCCTCCAAACTCAAAAAATTAAAATAAACACCTAGGAGTATTTATAAATTGTTTGTCGATAACTCTTTACATTAACAAGAAACTCAAATTCTTTGTGTAATGTACGAGTCATGTTCTTAAGGCTCCAATCTTGTTTGTTAGCTGAGAACCTTTTATGATATGTTAATAACTAAAATTTTTTAACCATTTTTTTATAATGAATATATGTCAAAAATGTATTGGTCCATTCAAATACTTTTTAAAAAAATTTCAAATACACCAATCAAAAGGTGTCGTGTTGTCATGCAGAGTTGTTGAAGAAAAGCTTCTAATTAGTAGATGAACACTAAAGACGTGTTGACTTGCAATTCTTGCAAGTCTTCGCCATCGGAAGCTGTGCCACCACAGAAAATAGCCATGAGATGCTTTTTAAAACAAGTGTCTAAGAGATTATAAACAAGTGAATTTCAGCTTTTGCATTCGACCAATTCAAATCCAAATGGCATCCCAAGAATCTCAGTTTCACTTCGTTCTGTTTCCTCTCATGTCCCCCGGCCA
Organism: Vigna angularis; assembly: GCF_016808095.1. Lineage (NCBI taxonomy): Eukaryota > Viridiplantae > Streptophyta > Magnoliopsida > Fabales > Fabaceae > Vigna > Vigna angularis. The sequence continues at coordinate 44,652,888 of NC_068971.1, forward strand.
CTTGCTCCCAATGACAGACCTAGCAACAATATTGGCACAGAATAACGTGATTGTTACTGTAGTCACCACCGTACATAACGCTTCTCGTTTATCAGAAACCTTTTCCCGTGCTTCCGACTCAGGCCTCAACCTCCGACTGGTTCCACTCGAATTTCCATCCCACGATGCTGGATTTCCAGAAGGGTGTGAGAATTTTGACATGCTGCCTTCTATGGGCATGGGTTTGAATTTCTTCCTTGCCGCAAACACCATGCTACACGAACCGGCTGAGAAAGTGTTTGAACAGTTGACACCGAAACCAAACTGCATAATCTCTGACGTGGGTTTAACATACACAGCCGACATCGCCACCAAATTCAACGTCCCCAGAATATCTTTCTACGGCGTTAGTGGTTTCTGTCTCTGGTGGCAGCAAAAGTTGGTCACTTCTAAAGTTTTTGATACCATAGCCACAGATTCAGAGTACTTTTCCATACCTGACATCCCTGACAAAGTTGAGATCACAAAAGCACAGACTGCAAGACCTATGCACGAAAACTGGAGCGAGTTTGTTGAAAAAATGGCCGCAGCTGAAGCGGTTACTTATGGGGTGGTCGTGAATTCTTTTGAGGAGTTGGAACAAGCATATGCAGGGGATTTCAAGAAGGCCAGAAACAATAAAGTGTGGTTTGTTGGGCCCGTTTCACTTAGAAACAGGAATGACTTGGATAAGGCTCAGAGAGGGAACAGCAACAACACATCAAGTGATGCTCATAGTTGCATGAAGTGGCTTGACTTGCAAAAACCAAATTCAGTCATTTACGTGTGCCTTGGTAGCATATGCAATTTAACTCCGTTGCAGTTGATAGAGCTTGGTATGGCCTTAGAAGCATCCAAAATACCGTTCATTTGGGTCATCAGGGAAAGGAATCAAACAGAAGAGTTGATGAAGTGGATTAAGGAATCAGGGTTTGAGGAAAGGACCAAGGGGGTAGGTCTAATGCTACTGGGTTGGTCTCCTCAGGTACTAATACTATCACACCCTGCAATTGGAGGGTTCATGACACACTGCGGTTGGAACTCAACCCTAGAAGCAATATCCGCTGGCGTGCCAATGCTTACGTGGCCACTGTTTGGGGACCAATTCTTCAATGAGAGGTTTGTTGTGAACATTATAAGAATTGGTGTACGCGTTGGGGTGGAAACTCCGGTGCTCTGGGGTGATGAAGAGAAAACTGAGGTATTGGTGAAGAAGGAAGATGTAGTGAGGGCTATAGAGAAGTTAATGGATGAGGGAAGTGAAAGGGAAGAGAGAAGAAAAAGGGCCACAGGGCTTGCAGAGATGGCTAAGACAGCTGTAGAAGGAGGCTCCTCTCACTTCAATGTGACCCAGCTAATCCAAGACATCATGCAACAGTCCCACAAAAACTAATCTTCTGTTACCAAAAGCATATAAGGTATATTATTTCCACAGATTTCCTAATTCTGCTTAGCAAATTAGTAAAATACATTAGTAATTTTGTAATCTTGATTGTGTTTAAGACTGCCAAATAAATTATGCCCGCCCAATATTTTATCTGATGATTTTAGTCCACTAACACTCAACCAGAATGAGTAATACGATCTTAAGCCTGTGGACTAGGTCATTATCACACAAAAATAAGTCCACAGAAAATATTTTTAATTAAATTAAATTACTATAGTTCTTAAAATTGAATTTTTTTTATCATAATATAGATTTTGATATTAGGCGAATGCCATAAAAGAATAGAAATTATTGTCATTTTAGTCTCCTACTAGTTACTATATCTCTCAATAGCACTAGCAGCAAATAATAATATGTCAAACAAATTTCAATTATTAATTTGACTCCTTTTAAGTATAAAGATTTTATTATAATTTCGTGGATAAGTTATCTACAGATTAATACCGGATTAATATGTGGGTAATTTCATGGGGAACCTAGAAAATTCATCCAATAAAATGTCATGTGATTGATTCTAGCCAAGTAAAAATATACCTAAATATAATATTCAAATAGTGTTATACCTATTCAATACAGCTGTATATAATATGCAGCAAATTCAACTCAAATTATCCATAACTTGTCCATTGCTATTATGTCTTTTATAGTTAAGTATTGTTTGATGCTAACGTTGCTAATGTTACGAGCAATTTAAGTGCAAGTTTGATCAACCAACCCCATAAATCCTCGCTGAGTATTGTTTTCGGCAATCTCTTTTCAAGCTCCACCTTGACAATATTGTGTTGTTTTATTTACGCAGAGGAAATCGTACAATTAGCTCAGACTTGGAGTTCTCCAATCCCTTCGTAGAACAATTGCAGAGCTTCACTAGTAAAGCCATAAGCAGAAAGTCAGAAATCCATAGAGAGGATATTGCTATCTGTAAAGACTACTCTGTTCCATACAAGGTGTTATATCTTGTTTTAACTTACAGCTATTTTGAAATATATTGTGTTAGAAGGAGATAAAATACGAAGAGGACATTATAAAGCATTGTGTTTAACCGTTTGGTTCCACACTTGTCTTCAAATAGTTCTATTTCTACTAATTATATTAGATTTTGAGTAATATAGAGAATAAACAATCTGATCAGATAGCAAAATTTCCCGCACCTCTTGATGGACAATAGGATCTTTCACTATCCCTCCTTTTCTTACCTGAACAGAATATGATATTCAAAGGTTAGAGATAGTACTTTTCTCTTCTTTATTTACAAGGGGAAACAATGATGATTATTTAATACAAAACTATAATGAGTATAATCCCACTTGCACAAAACACGATAAATATACAATTGTTATTTTCATCGGAGACATTGGGATAAAAATTGTCTTTTCACGCATTAAATTGACTGACAAAATCTATGCAGCAAAGTTAACATTTAAAAATCGCATTGGTGACATGTTTTGAAATTAGAAAAGTGTGTATCTTAGCGATTTATTTGAAAATAAATCATTGGATATCCCTAACAAAATCCATGAGCTGAGAGCAAAAGAGGCCATCCCTTGACAATCTTTGGAGAAACATATTCACTTTAGATGTCTAACCTTCCTCTACAACCAAAGATTACGTAGTATTATTACAGATAAACTCCCTACTACTACCCAATTCCCTCAGATTTAGCTTATGAAACTGATCTAGTCCAAGGGGCACATCGGGTTCACCAAATATATGTACGCAATGTCTCAATAAACCAAGATGAAAGAAAGGAAAATGCCAGAGAAGAAAATGTAAAGGTGCATTTGTAATATTTCACCTAGTTTACCTAAACTTCTTCCATATCATATTAATCATGTAGAGCATATTTAAATGCACATTATTATTGCCGACAATATCAAAACAAACAACAAAATTATATAATAGGAGTTTGTATTCCTCACTTGAAATCTACGAGCTTCAAATTGTGGCTTAATCAAAGTCACTAATGCTGCATTTTCCTTCATGATATTGACCACAGCAGGCATGAACTATTAAAAGAATAAAAGAAATAAAAAAGATGCAGTGAATCAAGAAGGCTAATCATACCAGTAATTCTCAGTTCAGCGAAAATAATCTCCAATGTCTCCTCTTACTCTTCTGTGGTTGCTTACAAAGATGACCGAGCACTTAATAATCAATAGACATAGGAGACAAGATCGTGATCATAAACTTTTCTGATAATCTGAAATATTTTACTTGTGATAGGAGTGTAGGACTATGTTTGACAATATTTCAGAACTTACCCAGAGAATAGAGATGAATGAGAGGTCTAAAATCACCAAATCAAGATTTTGGGAGTCTAGGCACAAATATATAGCAACATTTCTTTCTCTTACCCTTAAAAGATGAATAGAAGTGTATATTTATTAATAAAACAATTCATATTTTATATCATTGAGCAGCTGAATATACATTAAGTTTTATTTACAGATAAAAGATATTGCTTGTCATAAAAAGCACCGAGGAGGAAATTTATGGCTAAAAGAATTAGGAATTATGCCTGCACCAGCTGTAGTCGACCCCAAAAATAAATGACCCGGGCACTTTATGAATTCATTATTAACAATTGGAGTTCATACCTTGAGACAGTAATATATGCGTACATATACAGACAAAGAAAAGATTGCAGCAGTCATTCTCTAATACCTCTGGAATGTAAGCTATTTTACATAACGGAATGATACCAGAGTACGATCCAGTGTGCCTAATCCTAGACCATAAGGCATAACGATCAACCCCAAAAGAAGTAGCGGTGTAGTTGAAGGCCATTATACCAAGAGAGCAGATACAGACAAAATGGGTGCTCAAAACTTAAGATATATTCATCATTAGAATCGAAAGTCGTAGGTTTGGCCAGACAATCATTATTAATCCAAGGCATAACTAATAAAAATAAGTCCAAAAAAAAAGTGTAACAAAATAAAAGTACTGTGCTATGCAAGTTAAGCCTCTAAGGAATAACTGCATAACTAAACAGTCAACACAAACAATGAATATAAGAAACCTTAGACACAAAACTAAAGAAATATTAAGGAAAAACCACATAGTTGGGTTTGCATTTAACAAAAGGAAAAAAAAATATTAATATAGCTTCACTAGCAGCATCAATATAATTAGATTTAAAGTTCATTTCTCAACATAGTATCAGAGTTTGGTTAGAGTCTATCCTAACAAAATTTGTTATTTGTTTGACATATTTAGAGTCTATCCTAGCAAAATTTATTATTTGTTAGACATATTGTTTCACCCACTTCTGGACCATCCATTAATGTCTAATTCCACGCTCGATATGCATATACCTTAACATGAGAGAAGATATGTTGGAAGTCTCACCGACTAGTAATAAGACCAATTTATAATATATAAATGAATACAAACTTCACCTTATAAACCGATTTTGTGGAGTTGAATTAAACTTAGAGTCTATTTCTTAACATAACCAAAAGAAACTTGAATTATCTAACAAGTTACTTGTCCATAACCTATGCCAACTCCATAAACATGTGATGCACCATAATGAAGTAAGCAGCCAGTAAATCCTCCAGTTGACAGCTCAGAATCAAGAGCTACTTTACCAGTAGTATCACCACCAAGTTGTTTCCAACTTCTGTCCAGTTCTGTGTTGATGTAAAAAAGCCAAACGACAATACAGTTCCACCAAAGTTGCAGCTGAGACATTATTTCAAGTAAATAGAACTGTCACCTACATACATATTTGGTAATTTTGGCTATTATCTCCACAACAGTTTTTTCAGGCAGAGGGCTACCGGCTTTATTTATAAACTTCCCGTCAAAATATACTTTGCCTGCATGCCATATGATACCAGTATATAATAATATATTCTATTGTCTTACAATGAAAAACATAAAAAGAGTCTACAACGACAAACTAATATTGGTTACATTCATTTGAGTGTAATGCGTAAATGTAGATAGCACGAAAAGAAAGAAAAAAGGAAGGCTCCGAAGAATATTTGTCGCATTGCAGTACCCTTTTATCGAGTTGCATTATATTTGATCTGGAGTTTTAAAAAGGTTCAAACGAGATTCTACTCTAATATGAAAGATTTCACCAAGCAGAAGTTCAATCAAAACTATTCTTTTAGGGTGAGAATATATTATTCGAACTGGCTACGTATTAGCTCAAACACAATTGAAAACAAAATAGAAAAAATAAAATATAAAAATAAAAACAAAAAAGTCCTTCATTTGCTGAAATCATTGGTACACAAAGCACAGGTCAGCCTATCACCTGAGTAGCCAGTACCATTCAAGGTAACTAAATTAACAATTGTCACTCAAGAAACCTAATGTATTAAGGTTGTGGATTGTAAGTGATGTCCTAGTTGTTATATGGGCTCGTGCACGACTAAATGATGCCGAATCTCTCCGATGTCTTTCCTCAAAACCTCACAATGGCATCAGAATCAGAATCGGTGGTTCTCCCAATAATGACTCAGATAAATATGTTATAAAGCCGGTAAAGAATTTAGAAAAAATTAAGGTGAGTTGGATTTACCACATTGGTAAGAAATAAGATGACATGAGAACGACTAATGAGCTTTGGTTTTTAAACTGAGACTGATGTACTAATCTATTGTATGGTGAATATGATTGGTATCTTCCCTTGAAAAACCTCACAAACCAGAAACAGAAAATAGCCCGAATCAAACTAATCAGAGCAATTGTCAGAGTTGCCCACATAACATGATTCACAATAAAAAACATATAAGGAAAAAACTAAGAAAACAGAGAAAGGAGTAGTCTCAACGAACACTAGCAGAATGCAACGCATAAAGAAAGTGATGATATAAGTGCAAAGCTGAGAGTGAGATCAAAAAACACACTAACCGTCATTCACCATTGATGGCCAAATGCAGGTGTCGATGATGACAACCACCATCATGATCGGCCCCAACACGGCCACGAGGTATCCACAGTGAGACGGGTGTGCAGTGCCAGAGCAACCATATTGAAGGGTTTGAAGGGCAGAACTCGAAGAGGGTTTGGAGGGATTATATTATATGTCTGGAATATCTTATATGATTTTATTTTTTATTTTTGTGGGTAAATAATTTCGAATAATTGTTATTTTTTAAATTAAAGTACGAAATGAATTTGATTTGTCAAATATTTTGAAATGAAGTTTGTAAATGTTTTCCTAGTTTACACAGTTGTAGTGCTTTACATTATTATATTTAATCGCAAATATATTTTCTAAAACATAATTTGTAACGAATCGAATTACTGGTTTTAAATATATAAAATGATTATTTTAAAAATTAGACTTAAAGAGAGTGCTATTCTATTTACAATCTGAAAAAAAAAACTAATTAGTTGAAGAGAAAGTGGTATTAAAAGGACCGAAATTGCATGGAGTCTTTGTATTTCGATTTGTGGGATAGTAAGAAAATTGAAGTGTAATTATTGTCAAAAAGTATTAATAAGAAGAATTTATCAATTAAAACATAGTGATTTCAAAAGATGTTGAAGCATGGATAAGAATTATTGGAGATGTTAAAAAACTAACGTTGGATGTTGTTATTTGTTGTAACAAAATCTAATGTTCAAAAAATTTGAAAGGGGAGTAGCATTGGTATTTCAAAGGGTGTTGGAAAAAGATTAAAACAGAAATAAGAGAGTTATATTTAATGTATTTTCAACAAAAAGAAGTGAGTTGTTAAAAGAAATATTAATTTCATTTTCAAGAAAAGTAGAAGGGAGTTGTTGAATTTCTCCCAGGTGTACAATTAATGTTAATAATTTTAAAAGGAAATAAGAGTATTATATCCTTGTGACGATATAATATTAAGAATTACATTAATTTTATACTATTAATCCATTGGTTTTTATTTTATTTTTCTCAAATAAATCTTTTAGTTATTTTTTATTTCAATTGAGTTTTTAATTGTGAAAAATCTATGTAATTGAATCTCTATTGTTAAATTAGACGTTAAATATAAGCTAGCGAGATACAATAATATGATTTAATTAAAATACATGACAAACTTAGGATGTAGTGATCATATCACACTCATATGAGTCAATCAATATCACACTCATATGAGTCAATCAATATCACACTCATTTGAGTCAATCAAAAATGGTCACATTATCATCTTCATCTCCATCTTCTCAGTGTATGTATAATAATGTCATATGAAAATTTTTAATTTAGTTTATGTAATTGTTATTTTAATTTAATTGAGTACTAATTTAAAAAAAAACAATTTTATCTCACTCGAAACCAAATTTAAATTTTATATAAATATTATACTAGTAATTTTTTATTAAAATTAATATTTTTATTAAATATTTAAAACAAAATTAAGTTTATTTAAATGTATATATTACATTAAACTTTATTTAAATTTTATTTTAAAATTTTAAATGTATTTGTATTGATGTTTAATTATATAAAACTTTAATATTATTTTTTTATTTCAATTCATATTTAAAATAATTGTGTATAAATTTATAAATCTATACAAAATCTAAATTTATAAATCTATATAACCTTAAGATTCTTTTTCTATTAACAAAGGAACGCTTATACTTTTCATTTTATTTCTGTTTATATTTATACTTATATTAAAGTTATATATATATATATATATTATATTTTAACATCCCAATTATATAGTATTAAATTATAAAAGAGTTATACACATTTTATATAATAGAACAATTAACATAATTAGGAGATCAAGTTTCACTATATTTATATAAAACATAAAAGTCCATTTTATATGTATACAAAACAATTGACACACCAATATGTACATAGAACTAGTATAGAAAAAACTATACATTTGTTGTCCTTCTACTAAAGTATGATCCACGGACACTTTAATACCATCTATTTTCACCAATCAAGTGACAAAAACAAACATAAGCCAACAAGAAAAACAACAAGGGTAAGCTAGTATCAAATAAATTTAACATAATATTCACAATTAATTATATTACATTCATTAAGAATATATTGGAATAATATCACACTTCAATCAAATTATAATCATAGACTCATACCATCCTGATACATGTGTTATTGTAGAACTATGACGATTTGTGCACTTATAGTGATGAAACAGCTGGACAACCTCAAACTACCATACAAAGTTAGTCCGTTATCACTCACCTAAAGTCAAAAAAAACCTCTAGACTAGGATCTTCTACTACTCTCACCACATGTTTCATATCCCTCTCTATTTGAGAATATATGACCATTAGAATGTCAAGATAAACCCCAAGTAAGAGCTCACAATAACACATACACTACTTGAAACATCCATAAGAATTTCACCATAAAAATTCATATTCAACCATACCTTAATACAAACATTCATTTATATAATACACATCAAACAATACATTGAATACAACCCTACATATATCAAAGTATAAGAAACAATCCATCATAGTATCATACACAACTTAAAATAGCAAAACATAAAACTCAAAAGATTGGCGCTTGGGCGCCCAGGAGCTGGTGATCAACGCTCAAGCCTCTGGTTTCTAATGCTCAACGTCCAAAAAAAGGAACCCAACGCTAGAGCCCCTAAAATCAAGCGCTCAAGGGGTGCCCAATTTACTTCCAAATCAATCCCAAAGAACTTATAAAACAGTCACACAATATCACAACATCAGCAACACATCATAACTCATCAAAATTTACATTTACTCAATTCAACTCATCTAAGCTATCATACAATCATATTTCATCACCAATTACTCAAGAATCAAATTAACTAAATTTTCATACCACGTAAGCACATATACAACAAAATAACATTTTCTATTACATATATAAGTAATAAATTAGTTTCTTTTACCTTAAAGAGAACTATCACCAATTAACACCGGTCTCAAACCTTGCTTATAACAAAAGAAATTCTAAAAATGCCAACAAATCACATAAAAGATATTACAGTAAGTCTTTAGGACCTCTCTAATCAACAAGAAACCAAGAGAAGAGATCAAAACACATATGCAATGGAATATTACAATGCATGATCTCAACCTAAAACGAAAAAGTAAAAAAAGACCAAAACTTACTTCCTTAATACTAAAAATTGATCAGGTACAAATATAGACCGCACTATTATGGTCATTTAGACACCTCCTGGTTGTCAAAAAAGATGACCTAAGAGTTAGAAAAGTTAAAAAATTAGTAGAGAACTTAAAAAAAAAAGTTTTAGAAAAAAGACAAGTGCTTTAGACAGTGAGACGAGTTCAAAAAATTTTATTAATATTATCAAATTAATTTAATTTTATAATACTCAGTTTTATTATTTTAAAATATCTATCAACTCTTATATTCTACTATATATATATTAATATGATATTTTATTTATAATTAATTAGAAATCTATAAAATATTGAAATATAAATTTAAATAAAAACACTAAAGTATGATGTAATAAAATATTAATATAAAATACATTTAAAATTTTTAAAAATAAAGTTTAATATAAAATATAAATTTAAATAAATTTAATCTTATTAAAAATATCAATTTTAATAAAAATATTAATATATTCTTAAAAATACCAATATGATAGAAATTAAATTTAGTCTTAAAAAATATAAAATTATTTAATTTAAAAAATATACACGTTTAAATTGAGAATTTTACATGACATTTGATATCTGACGTTACCCTAGTCACATCGTATTACCTTTACTATGTGATGAGACCTTCACTTAACACAATAGTTTTTTTTTTAATTAAGAATTACAAAATAAATAAAAAATCACTGACAGATGACTTAACGCTTTTAATACAATACTTACGAAAAACACCAAATTACATTACATTTTAAACATTTCAATTTTTTTGTAGACTTGATGTACATTAGTACATAAATACTGAATCGACATAAAGATACCTACGGTTATATTTTAAAATTTAATATATAAATAAATGTTGGTACAGCTAATATTCATTTAGGCTTTATTTTTTTGGTAGATTTGGGGGAGATGATTTGAATGGATTTGAGTAGATTTGAGGGTAATTTTTTAGTTGTTTTTTTTGAGTGAATTTGTGGATAATTGAGAGTGGATTTGGAAGTAAAGTTTGTAAGAATTAGTGTAGGATTTGATTGATCTGATAGATTTTAAAAATTAATTTAATTTGTAAAAATTAAAGATTACTAAAATACCCCTAGTTATAAAAGTAATATAAAATGTTATTTATAAATGTTATATTTAATTGTAAAAATGTCTATAAAGAAAAAAAAATTATGAATAATTTATAAAATTAATGTTTAAAAATTATAAAAATTAAATAATCAACTTATTTTTAATAAATTAGAAAATATAATATACCTAATTTTATTAAGATGTACATCTTTTTAAATTATAATATTAAAATAATTATACAAAAAATTGAAAAATATATAGCCCTGTAACCGGTTACGCGTTTGCGTAACCGGTTACGGTGTCCCAGCAAAAACTTCATTCTTCTGTAACTGGTTACACTCTGCTGTAACCGATTACGCCACCCCCGTCGTTGCTTAAATTGGAGGGCACATACGACTTTTCCGCGACAATTTACTCAAATCTCATCACAACCGTGGGTGACTGAACAGTGCAACCATCCCGCATTTCACCACAAATCCATCCGCGCATTTCAGTTCAACCGAACGCATAACGAGCTTAATTCCTCGCTCGCAAAACTGTGTAAATAGTTAAATCGCTTCAAACGAACACAGCGTTAATGTTTGTTGTGCGTGGTTGGTAGATTAATATTAAAATAAAATGTACAATAAACTTTTATGTTTCATCATCAGCGGTGGAATCGTATAGAGGTTGAGGCGGCCTTCCTCCACCAAATTATTTTTAGCATATATCTAAATTAATATATAAATAATAAAAATTTATTTTAATTTTAGTATATTTTATATTTAGCATTTTTAAATTTGTATAGATTTATTTATGTCACTATTCATCATATATATATATATATATATAATTTATTGATTTTTTTACGGTAAGAGTGTCGAAATAGAAACCGATGATTAATATGTCTGTCTGCCAAAACATAGTAGGTTGGATAAGAATTTTCAACCACCAATCCATCGAACTTCTAACTTGTTAAATTAGCGTACCAAACACGAATTAAATCGTTTCTGACCCATTTTATTTTTTATTTTTAATTAAAAAATAATTTTTTTATATTATACTTTTGTAAAAATGTAAATATACAATAGTATTAGAATTTAAATATTAATATATAAAAATTAAGTTTCAATTTTTATTAATTTTAATAAAAGAATTCAACAAATTAAAAATATTAATTAATCAATTAAAAATTTAAAAATTATTTATATGATTAAATGTTTTTTAAATATTTATTGGTAAGTATATATACAAACAAATTTTAAAAAAGTTTAAAAAAAATGTGCAACCTCAAACGCTAGCCTGTCGACCTATGACAGAATGTTGTAATTTCTAACCTGATTTTTGATAGCGGACTAACCCGACCCAAATCATTTTTAACAAATTAAGATCGAACCAAAACATTGTAGCTGGCCTGTTTTTCCATCTTGTCACCTCTACTTAATAGATCAAGTTTGCCAACTTTTATAAAATTCGTTCTCACCGAACAGTGCTTTATTAAATAAATTCAATTTAATATATAGACCTCTCTAAATACAAAGTCAATGTTTCCTATAAACTTTTCATCTATCTAAAATTTGTGCGCATAATTGTTAAATTAAAAAAAATCGACCTCATATTCTTAATAATATTAATGATGGCCAACATAAGCTTCAGATAAAATAATTAATTATAAAGTTAATTTAATAACATTGTTGTTAAAGAGTGGGTTATGAAGCGAGCTTTAAACCTAATTCACAAAACAGGCTTGTAAGACGAGATTTGCACTCACTTATATATTATAAATTGATCATATCTCTAGTCGATGTGAAACTTGATATCAAAATCAAACCTCACCTTATGAGCCGGTTTTGTGGTGTTGAGTTGGACTTAAAGTCCACTTCTTAATATAGTATCAGAATCATGGTTGAAACTTATCCTAGCGAGATCCATGTGGACATTCTGTTCCACTCGTTGTCGGGTCACTATCAAACAACCCATTAATTCTACTCTCACGCTCGATATGTATATACCTCAACGTGAAGGGAGTGTGTTGGAAATTTCAAATCGACTAAAAATAAAATCAATTTATAATATATAAGTGTGTATAAACCTCACCCAAACCAGTTTTATGGAATTGAGTTAAACTTAAGTTATTTCTTAACAATTCTCTGACTATTTTATCTATTTACTAACCTTTGTTTTTATGTGTAACCAAAATATATTCTGTAAGGTCTCTGGAGTGAGTAATTTGGTATGAAACTTCTTCATTTAATGACATTGGCAAACATACTTGATTCACGAAAACTCAAATATACATTTGGTAAGAAACTTACCTATAGTTCTTTTCTGTTGATTTATGGTTTCAATACCCACATATTTAGGCAGTTACTTGCAAGGACGAAAGAACCTTCTTTTCAAACTGTGCTTAGAAAATTTCAGTATCTAATATATGAGGGTGCGGTTCTATAATTTTTCTGGGCATTATACTTTTCGGAGCTTTTATTAATCATCACAAATGCACCTCTCCAATACTATTGAAGTCAAACATTATAGTTTCTTTCTATGGACAACTATTCTTAACGTAGACCAAATAGAATGATGACATCTGTATCCTATATGACCAATAAATGCTTGATACAACACTTTGTATATATTTTTTAGAGCAAATATTTAATTAATATACAGAATACAAACTTGCTTTGTTATAAGCTTATAAAATCTTTTATATAGTAAAAAATGTAAATTACGTTAAAGATAACCAAATACATGTAAAAGATACATTTATAACTCTTATATTTCCTATTACCAAACTATTAGTTTTCTTTACAGTTAACTTACGTTAATTTGATATGAATTAGTGAACAATAAAAAAATTTATACAAAAACTTATACATTATCTTTAATTTAATATTTTAAAGTCATAAATTTATGACTCTTTCTGTTTAAGTCATGTTTATTTTTATCCAACAACAAACATTCTATTCATATTTAAATTTTTAACTTAAAACTATATTAAATTTTAACATAAACATGCATTAAATTCTTTTAGTCTACAATTCCCTTCAAACATTCCACATGTTTCATTCATCATATTTATGTTTTCAATGTAGGAAGGGACAACACACACATAAATCTCAATACTGGTAAGATATTGTCTACTTTTGGTCAAGTATTCATGGATTTACTTTTGATACCACTCCAAAAGGTCTCTTACCAATTGAGTTATCTTATGTGTATATAAGTTCATATCTATTTCTTATTTCATCTTATGTGAAACTTTATTTGTACCTAACATTGAAAAAAACAATTTCTTCTTTTTATATTGAAAAAGTCATATTCACATCTAAATTTAACAAACTCATGTACATCATCAATAGAAGTCTCCAAATTTAAATACTACATGTTTGGACGAAAACAAATAGATAAACAAACACTCACATGCCTTCTTAAATTTATCTCTAAATATTGTTAAAATAAATCTTCTTGTATTTATGTATTTTGGTGAGAATTGATATTTTATAGGATTCAAATAAAATGTCATTTGAGAAGAAATATTCCAACAGCAAACAAAAAGGGAAACATATCAACTTATTCATATAATTGCTATAGTACCATATGAACATAATTGAATAGATTTATATATTTACAGCTTTTCATATCAATTTACCCATAATTCTTTGTTGAAAGAATCCTTTCCCACGGAACAAATTGCGGTTGGTTTCGAACAAATTGCGTATTTGAGTGATTCAACTTTTGACCTAGTCAACGATGAACCCACTGTTTCTGTCAGTCGTACTGCGTACTTTGAGTGATTCAACTCATCAATCGTTATGTACGTAATTGATTTTATGGATATGTTTATCTTTTTAAAGCAACCTTTTGTAACAGTTATAATAATAAAAAAAATACTTTTAATGTATAGTTAAAAGAATAATTTCATAACATATATTATAATAAGATAAATAAAAGTTATAAGTTGCTTTATGGGTGCCAAAGTTTTATATTTAAACAAACCATTTGTTGTCGTTTATTAAAATATAAAATTAATATATGAATTAGTCGTACACTTCATCGCCTTAACAAGTGCTCAAATTACGTCACATGGGTATCTGAATATATCAAATGCTTCAACAACCAAAGAAATTCGTATTCTAAAAACAACTGAAAGTAATAAAATGCAAACTTAGTGTCAATTGATCAAACGCATATATGAATATAATTACATCTCTTGATCACCAGGAAAATCTTAGTAGCAATTAATTAAGCTTATTTCATTAAAAACTAAACCTAGTCATAACATATAACAATTATGTATATTAAATTTGGATAGAGTTAAAGGCACAAAAAACTAATTTGCAGGAAAATTGACAAATAAATGATTTGAGATTATTTCTTCATTAGTTTATTTTGATGTTTTTTTTTTAATTTACTTTGAAGCTAATATTTTATCATCATAAAATAAAAAGAAAGCTCTCGAAGGTTTGAAATCATGGTCATCGGTTTAAATAGAAACATCGTACTGTGACTCATGGCCAACAATATATATTGGCCTTCTGAATTTTTTCAATAGCATGTACAAAACAAGTTTTATTAGATAATTTAAGTTCATTTCGTAATGGCTTTGCCACTGAAGCAGCCTCATTTTGTGTTGGTTCCACTTCTGGCTCAAGGGCACATGATCCCCATGGTTGACATAGCAAGGATTTTGGCAGAGAGAGGTGTTATCATCACATTGATAAGTACCCCTAACAATGCCTCAAGAATGGGGCAAACCATTGTTAGAGCAGCAAAATCTGGCCTTCCAATTCAGCTCCTACAAGTTCCATTTCCATGCCAAAAAGTAGGACTTCCATTAGGCTGCGAAAACCTTGATGCTTTACCATCAAAAAACCTTCTCAGAAACTTCTATATTGGCCTTGACATGATGCAAGAACCTGTGGAGCAGTACCTTCAAAACCACCCTTCTCCTCCAAGTTGCATTATATCAGATAAATGCCTCTCTTGGACTTCTGTAACAGCCAAGAAGTTCAACATTCCAAGGCTTGTCTTTCATGGGATGTCGTGTTTTTCATTACTTAGCTCCTATAACATCAAGCTCTACAATTCTCATCTTTCTTGCTCTTCTGATTCAGAACCTTTTCTCATTCCGGGACTGCCCCAGAGGGTTGAGATAACCAAAGCTCAGCTCCCTGGAGCCTTTTTTTCTCTGCCTGATTTGGATGATTTTAGACACAAAATGTTGGAGGCCGAAATGTCTGCTTCTGGGGTTGTGGTAAACAGCTTTGAAGAATTGGAACATGGTTGTGTAAAGGAGTATGAGAAGGCCTTGAACAAGAGAGTTTGGTGCATTGGTCCTGTGTCTTTATCCAACAAGGATAGTTTGGACAAGTTTGAGAGAGGAAACAAACCTTCAATTGAAGAGAAGCAATGCTTGGAATGGCTGAACTCAAAGGAGCCAAGATCAGTTATTTATGCATGCCTTGGCAGCTTGTGTAGGCTTGTTACGTCTCAATTGATAGAAATTGCTTTGGGTTTAGAAGCATCAAATCAACCATTTATATGGGTGGTAAAAACTGCGGGAGAAAATATTACAGAGGTAAATAATTGGTTAGAGAATGAAAATTTTGATGAAAGGGTAAGAGGAAGAGGAATTGTCATAAAGGGATGGGCTCCACAGACATTGATATTGTCTCACCCTTCGGTTGGTGCATTCTTGACCCACTGTGGCTGGAATTCAACCATAGAAGGCGTGTCATCTGGGTTGCCCATGATAACATGGCCTTTATTTGCTGAGCAATTCTTGAATGAAAAATTTATTGTGCAAGTCTTGAAAATTGGAGTTAGAATTGGTGTGGAGGTTCCGGTGAGATGGGGTGATGAAGAGAAAGTTGGTGCAATGGTGAAGAAAACTAGAATCACTGAGGCTATAGAGATGTGCATGGCGGGTGGAGAAGAGGGGGAAAACAGGAGGAATAGAGCAATAGAGCTTGGAAAGATGGCAAGAAATGCCATGGTGGAGGAAGGTTCTTCTCACTTCAACGTTTCATGCTTAATTCAAGACATTGTCAACATTAATTAGTGTTAATTAATTAATATGTGAAACATCTGGGTCAAGGTCTTCGTTGTCTACCCGGTAACTAACATGGGATATACGTTTGTTTATCCTTCTGTCATTTTCTCTTCATGACTTATAATAAAATAAATTTAATTAAAATTTTAGAATTCGTTATTATTAACGGCCAGTTATTTTGTTTAATTTTCTTATTTAATTATCTTCACATAAAATGTAAGATTTTATAAGTAATATAAAATAATATTATAGTTATGAAGTTCTTTATTACATTTAAAATAAGGGGTTTAAAAAAAACAAAATATATATATATATATATATATATATATATATATATATATATATATATATATATATATATATATATATATATATATTATTGGATTAGACATGATAGATCGGAGATGACTATGTGCTGAGTTGAATGAATTAAATGGTTGGGGTAAGAAAAAATATTTTACTGTTTAATTAGAATAACAGTTGAGCAGAATTATAATATAATCAATGTGATAACTACTGTTAATGAATGATTAAAATTGATATTAATAATTATTAAAAGATAAATTAATTCGTCATATTTTTTAAATTCTATAAATGAGAAAGTTTAATTTCGAGATAACACATTTTTTATAATTAAATTATTTTACAAATCCAGACAAAATTCTGATTTAAGAGTGGGAGTATTTCTGAACGTCAACCCACACAAAACGACCCAGAACACGGAAGAAGCCAATGCTCGTCCAGACAGGAGTTTCGCGCGATTCATCCTGATCCCTGTCGTCCCTATCCCACCTGTCGTCTCTATCCGGTAGAAACAAAATATATATATATATATATATATATAAACAGAATATTTTACACGGGTTGAGTACTTTTCTAATAGTTATTTCCCTTTCCAACTTGGTTTAATTTGAACTTTTTGAAGTGACGTACGTCAAATTTACTCATCAATTATGAACAGCTGGATCACCAAAAGAACAAAAAAATGAAACTTTGGTTTGTTCCCAAATCCTAATGATGTCTTAGTGGAGCTTTATTGTTTGGCATTAGATATACGAAGGATTAACATAACTATGACGATAATTAAGAAGCCAATCATTTCCATCAATGTAGGAAATGTCCATGTAAGAGTTTGCTTCGTAATCCCTGAGTTGCTTGGCATAAGAGACTCTGGATGCATAATTTGCTCCAGCTCCATGGCAACTGTACTCCCCAAAGAAGACGCTCCTGTGTGAGTGAAAATGAGACAGTGAATTAATCATGGCTGAAAGCGAAGAGATAAAAGGTATAATTAAGAAGACATGCACAGATACCGGTCTCTAGAGGGATCTCTCCAATCATTCCATCCTTCAGGTGCTACGACATCAGACATGTATGTTGTCGAGAAGATGACAGTGGCATAGGGTCCCCAAGCTCTTCCAAGCCACACTCTTCCACTCCCAACGATGCTACAATTCACAAAGGAAAACCCACTTTCTTCATCCATCGATTGCCTCCCTTGAGCAGTGATCGACCCACTAATCTCATCCTTCTCTGCTTTTGCTACACAGTTTATGCTACAATCCTGCACGTCTCACTGTCACAACTAAATTCCTGTTTCAATTTTCACTTAATACATCTTTATAATATGATTACCACATTATATTATTATTTAGTAATAATGTAAAACATATGATGCTATTATAAAGTAATTGTTACGTAATGTTTTTAAATGTATATCATGTGAAAACAAAATAGTAAACCAAAACGATAAAAAAGCACTGAAAAAATGAAACTAAAATAGTTATTTCTATAAAGAATAAAAATTCATTTGATAGTATGACACCTTTTTCTCACAAAATTATATAAATATATCCCGAAGAAGGCAAACATGCTCCAATAACATTACCTAACGGATTCTTGTGGTTAGTTTTTGAATAGGAGAGAATCCAAAACCTTAAGCAATGTCATGTATTGGGTAATGAATTGCGATAGACAAGACATATATATATATATATATATACTTTAAAGGGAAGAAAGTTCTCTTTTCTCACCTCATAAAGTGATCTACCATTTCCAAATATGAAATCAATGGATCCTTGGATTAAGCATTCTTTGAAATAATGTCTTCCACCATCATCATTCAGTGTATCCTGTGCACCATAAAATCCACATCCATAGAAGGCTGCTTGATCACCGGTGACTCTCAGTGCCACTGCTTGTGCCCCCACCGCTCCTGGTGACGGTGGAGGAGCCGTGTTCTTTTCAGAGAATCAAATTGTAAAAATCTCAGAAATCACATGGCCATGATAATATCCCGGAAACAATAAATATTTAACATTCAAAAGGCTGTTTTACACTTACTGAGATGATACTATAGTTAATAGTTTTACCATTGTTACTATCCATATCCATGCAGAAACCCAACAGATATTGACCAAAGAAAGTAACATGAAATTTCATGCATGCTTAATTACCTTAAAGCTGATGTTGTAAGCAGTGAACTTAGAAGCAAAGATGGCAAAGGAGTAGCTGTAGGAAGTACCGCCAGTGGAATTGGCGGTGTCGTTCCATTCTATGATTGTATTCAGATATCCTTGACCTTGAATTATTAAGTTTGTTTTATTGGCTTGCACAGCTACCTTCTCCCTGTCATTTGTAACAACTTATCAAATATTTGAGGAATAAGGTTATCAGTCCACTTTTTCACTAATATTTCAGAATAATAAGATTGGTCTGATAGATTTAAAAAGAAATGTATAAAAGATAAAAGATTATGAGTTCAACTTCTACCCTAACAAAATATTAACATTTATCAATAAAAATAATAAAAAAAAACTTATCTCATATTTGAAGTGAGATAGAGTTACTAATTGAAGTTTATCAGTTCATGAATAAATTATACGATTTAAGTAATTAGTTATAAGTAATCGAATATATATATATATATATATTAAAGTAGAAATAAATTATATAATGTAAAACAATTTTATATATGCTGAGTTTTCAACTTCACTTCTAGATATATTGCATCTAAATGCTTGCAGTTTTGGTTTTTCAAGGATATTTTTGTTATTATGCTAAATATTTTTCTAAAAGGGGATTGAAGCATAAAAACAAAAATGCTATAATTATATATAGCCAGACACGTCTAGTCATGTTCTTCAGCTTTTAATGAAAGCACTAACGATAATCCATTATTCTTTCATTTTTATGTTCACTACATTATCCATAAGTAATCTTACACCACTTTTACTCTTTTTACTCTAGATTTATTCTTAGGCAAGATTTTTATAAATAATCCTTACTGTAATAATTTTTTATTTTGACACTAAAGAAAATGAATTATTGTAATTAAATTTTTTATTCCTTGAGAACCCTTATATACTAACTCAATGGATATTAATGGCTGATTCTTGCAAGAGTGGAACTTATAAAGGACAACATGCATAAAAGTTGATGGAGTTGCTGTTAGTGATACCAGAAAGAGTTTTCTCCACCTAATAATTTAACTTTTTGGGGGTAAGTTCATGACATGGAATACACAGCTTTACGACCAAGTCATTTGATCCTTCAGTGCCTCCATTTTTATCAAAATTAATTTTTTAACATAAAAAAACCTTTGAATTATTTACCCATCAGTCTGAGAAGACTCTTGCATGTAAGAGAGTTTCTCAGACGTAATTTAGAATCATTTTTTTTTTAATTTTTGGATTCATGAACTAGGTGTTTGGTTTAACAGATGAAAGAAACAGTAAAGTGAAGGTGGTGAGGCAGAAAGGATGAAGAAAAAGTGAGAGAGAGAACGACCTGTATGTACCAGAATCGATTATGATAAGGGTGGTATCAGAGCTAGATTCAGGAACAGCATCAACAGCTTTTTGAACGCTACTGAAGTTAGCACAGCCCTTTAAATCAACCGTGAAAACAAGACTCACGTTATAGTCTTGAATAAGCCTGGAATCCCACTTGGCCCCTTCACATTTTTCCTTATGATGATGATGGTGGTGATGGTGTCTCCTCCTAGCTATACTTGTTATCAGAGATACCAAGTCTTGAGCGCCACTAAATATACCAAGCTGGAAACTGAAACTATCGTGAGGACTAATGGCTGTGTAATCGATGGGGGAAGGTGAAGTGCAATAGAAAATAAAGGAGACAGAAAAGAGAAAAATGACAAAGGCAGAAAGCCAGAAGAAGTTTCTGTTGAATCCCATCATTAGCTTTATGAAATGGTTAGGTTATGTTTCTTATTGAGCTAAAAAAGGTTTTGGGGTTGAGGGGAGAGTGAAGAATGCTTCTATTATGTGCTGGTGATGCTTGATTGGAGTGGGAGGTAAGAAATGTTCGTATGGAGTTGTGTCATGTCTAGTTAGAGACTGCTTTTTAAAGCATTATGGATCTATGTAGAAAATTGATGGAAAAACAAAGATGCGCAGTATTAGAGATTGGAAGATGGACACGCCAAGTAATTGCACAAAGATTGAAAATGAACAAAAAAAATGAAGTCAAGGATAAAATAAATACATGTCCATTCATTACTGGGGTGGTATGAATGAGACTGAAGACCCTAACAAGTTTAATTGAGTAGAATAATGAGAATGAAGAGATAAGTTTAACTTACAATTTGTGGGATGAGTAAAATGATTTAGTTATCTAACTTATTTGGTTAAAGGGTTTGAATAACATAAGGAAGAAATTAATTATGTTTAATTCTTACCAACAATGTTTTTGTTCTAGATAATTTCTAAATTATATGTTATAATTTGTGAAGTTGGACTAGTTTATTCGGACTTTGAGAAAAATAATAAATGTGAAATAAAATCTAAAGTAGTGATTATACGGTTTTTCTTAAAATAGAAACTTTAGGATATTTTATAATTTCTGAGACAATTGCTGTTTGGAATTCGATAAAGTAAAAGAAAATATGAAAATATCAGAGCGAAAATCATAAGCTAGGTGAAAGGAATTAATCCTATTTTATATATATATATATATATATATATATATATATATATATATATATATTTTTTTTTTTCAGATTGTGATGTGATTATATGATATTTAGTTTTTTTTTTAATTCTAAAATGGAAAGAGATTAGTTCATGAATTTGATCCTCTTATTTTTAATAAGATGTGGGTTAGTTTCTCGTACTTCAAATGCTAATATTATTTATTTTATGTGGATTTTTTGTTTTAAAAAGAAATTTGATGACAAAGCTTGTTTTGCTTGTGATGTAGGTCTTAACAGGTTGGTGTAGATTGTGATGAATTTTTTAGCACAATAGTCAAACTTGCAACTATACAGACTGTTCTGAGCATTGCACTATCAAAATCTTGATCTATCCATAACTTGGATGTTAAAAATGTCTTCCCACATGCTAAACTCCATGAAGTTGTATACATGTATCAATCGATGAGTTTCTAAGATCTCATTCATCCCAATTATGTGTGCTTATTGAAGAAATCTCTCTATGGACTCAAACAAGCCATTCGTGTTTGGTACCACCAACGGTTTGTTGATTTTGTCTCAACTATTGGTTTTACACCTAGAAAATATGATCTTTCACTATTCATTTAACATAAAGGAGCTCACACGGCATATATTCTACTTTACGTTGATGACATCATTATCTCAACATCCTCTATTGTTCTTCATAATTCCATTATGTTACTACTTGCTTCTGAATTTGCTATGAAAGACTTGGGTCCTTTAAGCTATTTCCTAAGTATTGTTGTTACACGACATGAAGTTGGGTTGTTTCTTCCCAACGTAAATATACACAAGACATTGTTGAGTGAGTCAGCATGAGCTCTTGTAAGTCATCCACCATGTCGGTCGACACTAAGCCTAAACTTAGTGCATCTTTAGGACCCCCTACTCAGATCCCACACATTGTCACAGTTTAGCATGAGCTTTGCAATATCTTACCTTCATAAGACCTCATATATCAAATGTTGTATAACAAGTTTGTCTACATATGCATGGGCCAAAAGATGAACACATGCTTGCTCTTAAAAGAATTGTGCGCTACATTCAAGTCACCTTTGATCATGGTTTACATCTTCACCCATCTTCATTCTTCGGTCTTCTTTCCTACAATGACATTGACTAGGGTGGATGCCCAGATACTAGAAGTTCCACTCTGGATATTGTGTTTTTTTAGACAACCTGATCTCATGGTCCTCTAAGTGTCGGCCAACCTTATCTCGATCCAATGTTGAAGTAGAATATAGAGGAATAGCTAACGTGGTCTTTGAGTTCATTTGGATTTGGAATCTCCTCTTCGAACTACAACATCCAGTTCATAAAGCCATACTAATTTATTGTGACAATATCAGTGCAATCTATCTCTCAGGCAATCCTATTGAACATCAATGCACTAAACACATTGAGATAAATAAACACTTCGTTCGTGAGACAGTGACTCATGGACAGGCTCGTGTACTTCATGTTTCGTCACATTATCAAATTGCTGACATCTTCACTAAAGAATTTTTGCACATATTCTTTGAAGATTTGAGAGACAGTAATTTTTGCACTTACGGACACCTCCCGCTTCAACTGCGGGGTGTGTTAAATAACGTAATTAAATGGATAGCAAATATTCCTCTTATAAATAATTATTAGAAATCAATCATCGTCTTAATAAGATACATAATTATAGGAATTCACAATTATAGGAGCCATAATCATACGTTACAATTTCTCTTGCATTGATGTATATATTGATACTATAATATCAATGAAACACATGATTTCTAATAGTGTTGTTTTAGAAAAGGTTTATTGGTCATGGGTATAATCCAAGTGAAACAAGAGAAGTAATCGATAATAGTAAAAGAATATCTGAAAGCATTCATGGTATGGAATGCAAGGACCCATATATCCATGTGTAAATAGCAAAAGATCGTTCAGAACGAGATGAACTAAGGGAATATGGAAGCTTCTTTTGCATGACACGATGGCAAGCATCACAAACAAACAGAAATAGAGTCAACAGTGACATAAGAGTATTTTGAATGTAAAATATTTAATGTTTCATTAGATGGGTGGCCAAGACGAGAATGCCACAGGTTATGAGTTTGAACATGGCAAGAACATGCATTACAATTGTTAACAGAAGTATGAGAAGAGTCAGTAAGAACACATAATCCAGCTCCAAGGTTAATCAGACCAATCTTCTCGTTGGTTTGAGCATCCTGTATATCACATCCCAAAACAAAAAGGTAAAGGTAACTGTGTGTATGAGTCTCAACAGGTGGATCCTGTATATTACCTTGAGTGTTTAATTGTTTGGAATGTATGTTTATGCATGAATTAAATTACATAAGTTTACCCTGTATTCCTGTCTTGTCTTGTTTTGTACGTCCGTCTTTGTCATTGCAATGATCATCCGTGTGGATGTGAGCAGAAGGAGACGAGCTGTTGGAAGAGGCGCTGGAGGAAGAAAACCTAGTTGAGGTTGAAGTTAAGACCGAACAGTAGAATGTTCGGTTAGTAGTTTAATTTTATAGTGAGGTGGTCGTTCGATCACTTTCCCTTTTGATTTGTATGATCGTCAGTATTTGACTTTTGTAAACTCTTCGTTCAGAAGTGTACCTTTGTATAGTTAAATTTTCTCGTACTGATTTATAAGGTCGTTCGTACGTTCTCTTTTAGTATAAGACTGATCTGTATTATTATTTAATGTAATTATTCTATTATATAGTTTTAAACTGTATTTTTAGAATGTTAGATATTACATAAGTTCATTTAAAAAATTTGAAGTCTGGTAATGCCAAGAAAAGTTTTGAGTAAGTTATGTCATAACTTAAAATAGATATTAGGTACAAATTGAGCATCAACCGCATATATTTTTACTAGGATATATACTTGCAGATGTCAAAAACTTCGGTGCTTAATGGTGCTGAAAATTGCAAACTCATTCAAACAAACTAAAAATAACATATAATTGTAACTTTCAATTCCAACAATTTCAAATTAGATGTCTCCAACCCCATACAACGAATTGAGCAAACTCATTCTGAGAGAAACGACTTCTTCTAGTCACTCCCTGCTGGAAATATTTTACAAATCTGTAATTTAAGTGGCCCATTGTAGTAAAAAAATCCAGTTATACACGCTTGAAAATTTTAAACCAGACAGGGAAAACATGTTTTAGCTTTAAAAAGAATGTCATGTACTTATTGCAGCAGTTTGTGCCATTATCTCCAGACTGATATGATCAGTTAGAAGCAGAAAACAACAAAAACAGATAAACTTACCCACACGAACGAACAGAGCATGAAAACAGTTCTCTAAACACCAACATTTATTGCTTGCCCACTGTACTATACAGTAGGCGCATTGATACATATATATAATGAAGTTCGAATTAAAGCATAAGGTACGAGAAAACAAAGAGTACAATAGTACAATACATAGTATGAATACTATGTATCTCAATCGCCAAACTTAATTCACACAAAGTGAAGTGAGTTGGAGGAATCAATAGGAAAATGCCAAAGGATGGAAGTTGCCCTTTTGAAGAGAAAACCGCCCTTAAGAAGGAGGGTTCATTCCCAGCAATCCTTCAACCTAAAGAAAACATTGAGAAAAATGGAGGATAAGCACTAATTATCCCCCATCTATGCCTCTGCACCACTTCCATTTCACAGAGAAGCAGTGAGTGCAGTTTGGAGAGGATTTGAGAAGGAGGGTCGGATTTGGCGTTATAAGATGGTGTGCGAGATGACTTGTGTATATAGGTAGTCTAGCTAGTGTGAGGAGTGACATTTGTGAAAAGTAACACATAAATAAAAGAGAAAAAGGGTTAACTGAAGATTCTTGTTTCAGCATCTTCCAAAGCATATGCCATTGCCACCTCCATTGCTCTCCACATCTGATATACACTTTTTGCATAAATCTCACATCATACGTATTTTATATTTTTGGCAACACACCATCCACCGTTCAGCAATCAGTTTCTTCTTACCTAAACTACCTTACCTACTATCCCACTTCATTACCCAGTTATAATGCCTTACCTTTCACTTCCAGAAACTCTCATTTATCACAATTATGGCTAGGTAACAATGGTCACAAATCTCAGATAGATAACCATCACTTTTTGTTTTCCCATCACATCAAAACTGCACCAACTCTATCTCTCATAATTAAGAGCACATTTTAGAATTCTAAACGTAAATTTAAGTTTCAATAAATGAAAAACTACGTTAAAAGCACTAATTATTTGTAGTAAATTTTATTTGCAATATTTATATGAGTATTTGTGATACCCTGTAACAGTTATCTGTAGTTCTGTCTCTCTTACGAAAAAGAGAAAATATAAACTTTACAAAAGTTATGTTCACTTTCTTCCTTTTTGCTGTTTCTTAATGAGAAAAATATTATTTAGGTTAGTGATACTTCACAATATTTTTTTTGAAAATATTTTAACGATATTTTCTTGACAATATTTTAACATCATCGTGTTATTACGTGATTGATCCAAAATTATTTCACAATCAATAATAATAATTATAAACACCAACATGAATTAATTACATAATAACACGTAGATGATGTTAAAATGTTATCAAAAATATATTAGCAAAATATTATCATCTTATTATTCATGACAGCAGCAGTAGCAAGTCATAGTTCTCTTTATATTCTCTTCTCTCGATTTGATTGAGTGATGCATTTCTTAGCAAGAGGGTTTACTCCTTGATGAGTATTTTGAGACAGTTTTAAGTTATGGGGTTAAGAAGGACTCCCTCGTGATTAGCGAAGAAATAAGTGGGTTTAATCACAAACCAATGGCTCATCCAAAACAAATGAATGAAAGCCATAGTGCATTAAGCTATTTAACCTATTATATTTTCGGAAGACTATTCTTTTTTTTTCTTCTAATTTTCTAAGTTACTTTTGGAAAAGGAAAAAACAGTAAAATACAATATGTCAATTTAACATCTTCAATGACTCAAAAATAAAAAAGGTGTACACATGAGTAAGTTAATATTAATGTGATATATCATTAGAGGTTTGAACTCCGATTGCATCGCTTAACATTTGAAGTTAATTTAATTGGCTTAACGTGATGCATACTCTGATGTAACAGCACAGGTTAATCACTTCAAATATATAATAAAAAAGGTTAAATAACTTTTTTCCTCCTACCTTATTATTAAATTAAAATTAATACCTTAAAACAATTCAGTATTTTAATTTCAATATTTAATAGCTATGTTAAATTAATTCTGACAGTAATTTTGTCTATATTATCATCTCAATATCATTAATTTAAAAATAACAAAATAATTTCATACTCACATTAACATATTTATTAAATATTGCGTATAAATAATGAAAAATCTTAGAAATATTAATTTTAATAGGTTCTAAAAAACTTTATTAATCCAAAACAAAGGCCGTGAAAGGTTAAATGCTTTTAAAAGAAGATTTCTTTCAGCCCATCCCACAATTTTTTTTCTTGCATCTACAAAAAATAGTAGAAATATCATTCTTTTGGGTGTTTGTATATATATATATATATATATATATATATATATATATATATATATATATATATATATATATATATATATGATTTTCTTTTTTGTGTATACACTTTATATTATATATTTTTTATTTTATATTAATATATAAAGAGATATACATTTAATATACTTATTTTATTAATAATTATACTTTTAAAATTAAAAATAAACTAACCAAATATTGAAAGTAACTTCACATTTTAACTGCCTAATCATTATTTTTTATCCAACCTTCGTTATTAATATTATTTTTTTGCTTAGAACATATATTTACACTATGAATTTGAAAAGAATATTTTGGTCTGCCAAATATACCTACGGATTGCAGAGAGAAATGTGTCGAGGGTGCAGGAAGAAAATCCTTCATAGAAATTTGTTAGGCAAAAAATTAAAATAATGGGCCGAATTTCCAATCGGAAAATCCGACACTTTATTTTCTTTATTTTTATTTTTTATTTTTTTAAAATTTGTTTTACTTATTTTAGTTTAATAAATTATTTCAAAATATTAAAACATTAACATATATTAAATTATATATTAAAATAAATAGTTTTTAAATTTGAAGTTAGGAAACAAAATTTAGATCAACCTAAGCGAAAGAAGTACTGGTACAAGGACAATGTACACTTAAATATTCTATTATATTTATTATTTTTTTTGTTAATAAAAAAATTAATCAGGTGAAACTCGAACCTTCATTTTCCGCTTGTCAGAGCAAAGAATATTTTTTAAAAAGAATGTATTATTTATATACCAATTACTTAGAATATTTATTTTCTTTTATATTTTCTATCATATCAAGTATCTCATCACATTTTTCCTCTTCGTTTCGTATCTTTCTTTTATTGTACAAAACTTTTGACGAAAAGAATTACGTAAATATGTAATATCTATTTTAAAAATTAAGCAAATATTATAGTCTTGTAAATAATTTTTTAAATAAATTTTACTTATTTTTATTAAAGTTAATAAAGACAATATTTACAATCGTTTTAAAATAATTCTTTAATGGACGGTTGACACCTTAACAATGAAAATATTTTATTTCTACATGTCACTATTCTATGGTTGTTAAACATAATAGTATACTAATTAAAGTTTATGACGGTCCCCTATAAATAATCAAACCTTAGAAAGACTGCGACTCTTTTTCTTTATTTGAAAATCTCATCGCAATTTGGCAATTTAGAATATCAAATTATAAGAGATATTTGTGAAAAGATAAATTAAGAAGTACGGAAAAAAATAGTAAATTATTAAGTACAAACAAGAACTAAAAATGAAACAAGTTTTAAGATTTTTTCTCTTTGCATTGTTTTATATATATATATATATATATATATATATATATATATATATATATATATATATATATATAATCATACAACTCAGCTATTTGTTAGTACCATAGCGTAAACCTTCAATAATATCAACTAATTTTTTCATAGTATTAATTTCACCCAATTAATAAAACCATATATTAGAGAGAGATATTAAACTAAATTTCACGCTCCGTGCATTATAAATTTGCAAAGTCATTGTGCTGTCGTGAATAACATATATGCAATCATAGAATAAGATTATTGATTTTTTTTTCGTTACAATAGTGTAAAATTGTATTACACTACAATTTAATCTTGGAATGTTCTACCTAATAAGAGTATTATTTTTTAATAATTACTTTTAAACAGAATTTTTTTATGCGTTATAAATGTAAATATGCTTTTTAATACCTTAATCTTTTACGTTAATTAGTGTTACAAAAATTTCAAATTCATATAAAATTTTTAATTTAAGAAACTAAAAGGAATCAAAATAAAATTTAACAAAAATTCAAGAGATAGAAAAAAAATACTTTAACCAGAAATTTTAAAAATAAATTTTCACATTATATATTATTTTAGTTTTACTTTCTTATTGTTGAAATGAATGCTATATTATTTATCTCAGCAATAAATGTAACCTGTTAAGTGCTGAAGTATATATATATATATATATATATATATATATATATATATATATATATATATATATATATATATATATATATATATATATATATATATATATATATATATATATATATATTTTCTAAAATTCAGAAACTAAGATAATATATGTATATTAAACAAAACCCCACGACATGATGCATATACAGAGTTTACTTTTAAAAGTCATCCACGAATTAAACAATTCTATATAGTTTATTTTATGGAAATCTGTTTGTTTCCGTGCGTGGATATTTGATTTTTTTTTTCTTTTTTCAACAAAAGACTAGCAATTTTATTGGAGGGATCGTATATATGAAGAAGAAAATTAGGTCAACTGGTAAAAGATTTTGAGGATGAGATGATGCCACGTAGTGTGATGGTGTAGTATGAACAATAAGGTGATATAGATTGAGAATTTAAAAATGAGTCAAGTGTGCTAAAGACCTGCATGTGGACATAGCTATGGTCAAGTCAATTTGGCACAAAACTCTTACCAATCCCTTAAAGGTCAAGGTCCATGCATCATCGTTACTGCATGGATTTACCAAACACCTTCTGCATGGCGGCTTAAAATATCTCTTTCCATTTTCAAACACGACCCACTTATACAAAACTTATTTACCAATTTCTTCCTAACTTTTATATTGAGTCAAAATCCACAAGTATAGTACTGATTTGGCTGTAGTTGTTCTTCTTT
The DNA here is from genome assembly GCF_016808095.1 of Vigna angularis. Lineage (NCBI taxonomy): Eukaryota > Viridiplantae > Streptophyta > Magnoliopsida > Fabales > Fabaceae > Vigna > Vigna angularis. The sequence goes on from NC_068971.1 coordinate 44,682,758, forward strand.
TACTACTATATTTTATGAACTTTACAGGAACTAAAAAAAAGTTAAATGGCTCTTTCAACCACTCCTTCAGGTTACTCTGAAAAAGAGATTAGATAAAAACAAAAGTAATTTTATCCTAATGAAATATGAAAAATATATTGTTAAAAGTGTGACTTTAAGTCTCACATTTTAAAACAATGAAAAATTGAATATTTTAGAATTAGATAAGTTTATATTCTTTGAATTTGGAATCAAAATTAGAATTTTGAAACTTTAGTACAGGTTACTTCTTAAACTTTAAAAATGAACATGTTTCGGGTAAAGAATGAGATTCTTTATTCAAAACACTTCATGTTTCCTCAAGACTGGATGAGTTTCCTTGTGTTCCTCCATCATCCAAGTGATATTGTTCATTCTCTCTCTTCCTTGTTCAAGTCATGTAAGAGGATACCTGTCAAAGACACTTCGACACTAAGTTAGTGACTTTGCATAATAAGCTTGTAATAAAGACTAGTAATCAGAATTCATTACCTGCCTTTTTCGTCAGAGCTATATTTATAAATATTGTAATGAGTTTACTATTAGGTCTGACTCATTAATCACCAATAAATGACTTTCAATATTCCTATTAATATATAATCAATCACTATTATATATTCTTCTTAATTGTTCATTAATAGCTATTATTGCTCAGATTCATTGTCAATTAATTATTGCTCTAGACTGTTGTTGGATAGTCGATCACCCGGTTCTTAGCCAAGCGAGTGGTCATACAGTACAGAATGGATATAATCATTTTAATCCAATTACTTAATTTATTTTATATTTCAAACAAGTTTTATGTTAACATTTAATTTATTTATATCGTTTAATATATCTTTGTTTCAATGAGTATCGAAAAACTTATTTAAAAAAAAAAAAATAACGTAACTAAATTAAAAATATTATACTCATTTATTTTTAAAATTTAAAAATCAAAATGTATTAAAATTTACAAATTCTAATTTCAAATTAAAGTTGAGAAATTAAAAATATATTTAACTCAATACTTTATATATGATAAAAAGAAATTCATATATTTATTATTTTAAGATTTTGTATTTGTGTTGAGAGTGATTTTAATTTTTTATATGATTTGGATTCAAGTTTTTTAAATTTTGTTTATAAACAAACCCAATGCATTAATATTTTGGACTAGATGTTAGGTATTGAATTCAAATTTCTGCATTCAAAATCAAATTTTTTGGTTTGAATACGTTTACAGTGAGAACACTCACCCAACAAGGTCAATGCTAATTACCGGAAACTGTATGTTGTTGAATGGCTGAATTTCAATCAAAAGTTCAACTATTAATTGCTTAAACACCAAGTAATTGACATATGAAGGGTTAATTTGGTACTAAACATTATTTTTGACGAAAACAATATAGAATTGAAGAAGCAATAGAAGGGGTCTTGCGAAGCCATGCACGCCAAGATCTGAAGTCACGAGAAACTAGTTTGTGCATCTTGATTAGTTCTGAATTTGCATTGATTAATTGGTGATTAACGAAGATAATTTATAAAATTATTGTAAGGCGTTGACAACGTTTTTTTAATCCTCACTTAACACTTCACACCTTTCTTAAAATAGTGTGAACATTCATTTACATCAAGCCAAATTGACGGCATGCCACTATAGGGACTATTTTTTCACATATAATAACAAAATTATTAGTTAATTAATGTACTATAGTACAAAGGATACTGCAACGCTCCAACTATACAATCTCCTAGACTAATCACACTTTACATCTTGACCATATGATTAAAACTCTGATCATTATATACAATTTCTCACCCATTTTTATTCTTAATTGACATAAATAATATGGAAAGTATAGTACATCTTAATTAATCAATCCTATCAATATTAAAAATATAAAAGAAAAAAAAAATTGAAAAAATCCAGCTAATCATATAGTTGCTACTGACACACGAATTTCCAGATAATCATATGGGGAAGCTAGCTATCACTCTGTTATGTGAGGAATCTAGTAAAAGATATTCTTTTTATATTATTGGTTTGCATGCATAATGTTTCTCTTCATATTAATTTAAATTTCTTCGTTAAAAGTTCATAATTGTAGGCAGGAAAAAGCTTTATGTGTATATATAAGTATTTTTGTGTAAAATTAAAATTCAGTCAGTACTAGAGAAATTTATTTATTTTTCAAGAGGTTAGAAGAATTAGTCATGATTTATGCAAATCAGACAGAGATGTCTTACGAAAACTATTGGTTGACATTAAAGTGGGAAAAGAATTACGTATCTCCTTTATTTTTTAGGCATATTATAAGTGTATAAAAAAATAAAAACAGTTATTCATAAATATTAAATATTATGTACTTTGAGTCATATATATATAATTAAAATGTGATATATGATATAAATATGGTAGAGTTATTATATGTTTAGTTAAAAAAAATTATAAAGTGTTATGTTAATATTAAGTTTATGATTAAATACATAATTATCTTTAAATATAGTATTTAATATTTAGATTATAAGAAGACAAATAAAAATTATTAAAACGTGAAATGTATTTATCATAATTTACAAAAATGAATTATAGTTATCATCTATATGAAAAGTAAATGTTCTACCAATTCAGTTCATACCATTAGAATAGAAAACAAAAGCAGTATTAAAGTCCTTTTCATTTAAAAAGTCTTTTTCATTTATAATATCATGTACCCGACATTAATATTCATTATCCACGCCACGATAAATTTAGATATGTTTCTACATTTTATTTACATCATGAGTTACGGTAAGTGTTTATTAAAAATTAACATATGATTGTGTTGTGAATTTTAAATCATTAAACATAATTATTATTTGTTAAACCCTTTCATAGTAATCTTTCTTTTGTCTAAATAAGAGAATTTATGCATATAATGAACGAACGTTTTGTGAATTATTTGGCAAAAAAAATCTAAATAAGTATATGAGATATTCTAGATGCCGTAGAAGAAAGTTTCACAATTAGCATGTTGGAAGTCTTGCACCAATTCTTTCTTCGCAAAAGCACAAAAGACGAAGGACAAATAAATGGTTAGTGGTAAAGAATTGTCCTTTTCATTTCTTTTTCTATGAACATGACGTCATATATAAAGACTTTCTTGTTTAAGAAATATGCTCTTGAATAACTAAAACTCTGACAATAATTTTTATCATCTTAATTTACATCTCAATATGCCACATTCACTGAAATCGAGGTGGTGAAAACCATGGTATTGTATCAATAATACATGCCATTAGATGACGAAATCTAGGCCCGTGAGTCAAAGATTTTATTGGGTGAAGTTAAGTTATGTTAAATACGCGATATTTAATTATTTCTGTGCATGTTTATTGTTATTTAATGTAGGATTTACATTGTATTGATGGGATGATGCAAAATTAAGTTTTGTTCTACATTGACTTTCTTTTCTTAGCTATTTAATGGTAGATTCCAGAATATAGTTGTAAATCAGATTTCAATGTTCATTTTTTTTATCAACCCTTTGAACCCACAAAACCAAATTTAAATATCGAAATATATTGTTTGGAAACACGTCATTTACGTATTTTTGGCCCAATTACTATTAATACATTTGCGTAGTTCCTAAGTAAAGGAAAAGTCGTATCATATAAAATGAATTCCAAGCTAAGTATAAAAAAGAAAGTTTTCGGTAAATATATAATGAAATGAGAAAGCCTTTTTAAATATTATTATTGGTCGAATCTAATTGGTTACCGTATTAATTTAAATTGACCTTTTTCTTTTCATTTTCTTCAATAGAAACCGTTAAAATTTAATAGACCCAAAAGAACAATTGATTAATGCTAATCTACATTATTGATTAACTAAATACTTAATGGAAACTTCTCTAATTAAACTTTATAAAAACTTCCCATTTTACTTTTTCCTTCACACTTATTAAGCTACATTTTTGTTCGTCAATGGAGTTTTTATGTTTGATCTGATTATTATATTGAGAACTAGTCTTAAACTTGTTAATTTAGTTGTATGTCTTAATTAGTGTAATCACGTCAAGAGATGCTAAACTTTAATACTCGTTTGTTTAGCTTTTATTAGAATATTACCAAAGAAAATGCCCTTGGTATGCTATTAGTTATTTAATAATTAAAGTAAACAATACCAATTCCAAAATTAAGACAATCATAATTTCCAAAATTTCCTTCTACAACTCAGTGATTAAACACAAAACAAAACATAAATACAAACTATTGTTCACGAGGGACGTTGAAATTGAAGCCATTCGTATTACATATTTTCTACCTCGCTTTAATTAATTTATATCTGTGATTTTTTTTTTCGTTATTCTGCTTTCTAATTATGAATGTATCACAGCAATTTTCTTGACTCGAGAAAATCCTTCTTATTTGGCTCTTGGGAAGATACGTAGGCAAGAAAAGTGGCAAAATCTGTGTCCATGTAACGCTTGGGATTGTCTTCATCGACGAGTTTTGGTGACGGTTTCACTGTGCTGTTAAATGGAAGGCTATGAAGCGAAGCCACCGACACTCTACTCTTAACTTCATTCACTATAACTCTATGCAATATGCTCTTGTATTTTCCGTTGCTATATATCTGATCAATTCCAACACAAAAACTAATATCAGAACAGTAAAACCACAAACATAATTTAATATGGAATATATTTTATTTTTCTTTTATTGTTTTGTTTATAAGGTTTTAGAAAGATAGAGTAACATTCCTTTCTAATAAAAGAGTAGTCTTGCTTCCAGTCCTATTTTTTGGTAAAAGTACAACATCCTTTGAACCCTAAACCTTAAATATTTCTAACTATTAAGAAACATTTGTATTTATTATACATAACAAAAATATAATTTATATATAATAATAAATATTTCTTTCAAATATAAAAAACTATTATTCTAGAATCAACACTATTTACTGTGTTTTACCTTTCCCAAAATATACATATATTTTTATAATTTTGATACATACCACAAGCATGTTTTTAACATTTACGGAGGATTTCTAAAAGAATTGTCATAACTATAATAAGATTAATTAAATTTTCAAGGTAGTGGATCATCTTAATCAAAATTTGTCAAGTTATTGCATCATGATTAAATTCGTCTGTATATCATTTTTGAAAAAAAAATTACATAATATTTGTTCCACTCCAATTTATACAATTACATTTTGCACACCATGTCAAAAAACACTATAGTTTAATGATATATTTTTGTTTGTCACACACATTTCAACTTCAATTATAAGCACCAACACAAAAAAATTGGTTAGACACTCAAATGTAAATCAATTTTATATATTTTTGTTCTAATTTAAAGATATAATCTCAAAAAATATCCCATTGATTAAAATAAAAAATTATTTTTATTGACAAGTTTCATCGGAAGAAAAGTAAGGAAATAGTATTAGCTAATTTTCTTAATTAACATAATGACTTATTAATTATACTTGTGAGCTGAAATATTAGGTATAATGCATTTAATTGTGTGAATCCAGTTATCCTGAAGGAAGAAGAAAGCAGTTAAAATGCATGGTTGTGCATGTTTCCAAATTTTGAAAATGAAGAAGTAAAGGTACCTCTAAGTGATCACCAACGTTGATTACAAAGGCATTGGGAATGGGTTGAACAGTGACCCATTTGTCTTGGTACTGAACTTGCAAGCCTTCTACCTCTTCTTGTACAAGAAGTGTGAGGAAGCCATAGTCGGAGTGAGGGGGTATACCCAAGGTAAGCTCCGGTTCAGGGCATCGTGGGTAGAAATTCGCCACCATCATTTGACTCCCATTTTCAAACTCTTCCATTACACTCTCTTTTTCCTCCTTTTCCATTATTCCCAAGCTCTCTAGGATCGCTTCCATTACCACCAGAAACAAATGTCTGCTTTCTTCCGCGTAGGTGCCAACTACTTTCCTGGTTTAAATAAAAATATAAATGTCACACCGGCCCTCACTTGCATGACAGCTTGTAATCAATTCAAGTATAACATTATTCCCACAAACTTTTTCTTTACCATTGTTTCTCTCTTTTTTTAATCATAAAAAGTGTAAAAAAAAAAAAGTGTTATGGGTTATGTTGAGTTTAAGGTTGTCTGTAGTAGTATTCTGCTCACCGAAAGTCCAGTGGTGAAACAGGCCAATGGGGGAGGAAATCTGGTAAGGGATGGCACAGGAGTTTCAGGAAATCCCTCCAACACAACACACTGTCTTTGGTTTGACTGAAACTGGTCCCACATCGAACCGGTGCTCCCATATCAGTTGTCATGTACTTAACTCTCTCCTCCAAAGGCAGATCAAAGAACCTTCCACTCACATCTATCATGCTCCTCACAACATCATCTGAGATGCAATGATTTACCAGCTGCATCATTCCAACACAGCAAACTTCAGCATCACACACAAACATCACGTTCTAATCCTAAACAATTTCTTCACGAAAATGATTTCCTTTAATGTTAGTTCTTTGTTCATGCATCATTAATCCATGCACGAAACTCCAATAATTACCTGGAAAAATCCATACTGTTGACAAGCATTGGATAGGGATTGAAGGACTTGGGGCCTGTTCGGACCAAGCAATTCGGCAAAATCAATGATGGGTAACTGAAGATTTTGGTTCAAAACATTCGAATCTTTCACAGTCTTGGTGGGTCTGTCAGCAACAGGAAGTATGTACTTCTTAGGTACAGCACGAATATGACCTTTCTCACACAGATGCTTCTCTCCTTTCTCATATTCAATTTGTTCTTCTGCTGCATCATCCTTGCTCCTCTGCTCATTTAGTGCCATTGCAGGCGACATGTATATAGGATCTGCTAAATGTAAAGCAGTTAATTACCATGTGGAAGCAATTAATTATGTAACAACATATGCATGTAATTAACTGAGACAACAAAATTCTTAGGTTTATGTAATTGTACAACTAACAAAAAAGACGAGCTTAAAATTGAGCTGCTATAAACTACCTTGGTTGAGAAGTAGTAGGTAGTGTAGAATAAGGATTAGAAGAAGAGAAAGTGAAAAAGAAGCTTTATGGGTGTTAATGATATGAATATCTTGATCTATATATAGTGAAGGGAAGAAGGAAAAGTAGGGCAGGCAAGAGCAGCAAATTTTGAAGAAACCAGTTTCAAGGTTCTGAATTGGAGGACTGGTTCCATTTCCATTCCAAGTTTATTAACAATACCGTTGACAAAAGTTCAGTCAGACCACGGGGCAAGACAGACACAGAAGACCCCATCTATGCTAATCGAAAAAGTGTCTCTTTCTTTCCTAGCACCTACTGCCTCTCTCCTTGTGTTTTTCCTATTATTACTCTCTTTTTGTTTCTTTCCATTATTATAAACTCTCAAAACACCAACTTAAAAACTAGTCTATAATCCATGTATATATATATATATATATATATATATATATATATATATATATATATATATATATATATATATATATATAGATAGATAGATATATCAATTTAGCTGACTTTTGTGCATGCATATATTTTTAATTTGTGTAAAGTATCTATACAATACATCACTTCGTGTATTGTATATAGTATATGGAAGGAAGTGAGAGATGGAAAAAAGAAAGTAACACATGTGATAAATGGTATGCTTATTTCATCTGGTTTGGCTAAGTCAGTGAAGTATAGCAGCCTTCGTTATCATGCCCTTTTGTCTTAACAACATGGTTAGGATTTGAATTCAATGTCATTATTCTTTTAATTCATTTTTGATGGCTATGGTGTGGGGCAATGATTAATAATTGAAAATCCAAATGTTACTCCGTACTGAATTTACTTTCCACGTCATGTTTAAGCCTTTTGTGACTAAAATTTTTCATATTTCATAGCTGAGGCAGCTTTTTCGCAAGCCACCACCATATACCTGTTATTAATATTAATGGGTAAGTAGCCTTGTGTTCTCTGTCTGCACTGTTAGCACTCTTTCTACATCTTTGTTTGAATTCTGATAACCTTTTCAAGTTACTTCTTCTATTTAACAATTATCACCATCTTCACCTGGTTAATGCTTATTAACTTACTAATTCTTTTGTCTGCTGAGTGCATCAGCATTGTTTTTATTATTCTGCTTAAAGGTTCGCACGTTTTGAATTACCGTCAATACGTGGAATTCCTTGTATTGGACTGCTTCCAGAAGTTTTTACAGCTGAGAAAATCATCTCTTTATCGGTCACATATTCATTCCTAAGTTCATCACATTCATGAGTCATACAAATATATCCTATGAATAAGGAACAGGTCAAAATCAATCTGCTAAATTGTTCCATAATCGACTCTTTCTTAAATTTATACTTTTGATTTTATTTTTTACAATTTTTTTGGATACATTAAAAAGGTATATAATTTTAAAACATTTCTATAGACGTATTGGATATTTATCCACCAAAATTGTAAAAGGAATTTGTAATTACTGCAAAAAAAGGAAATTAAGTTTTAGTGATTATGGTTTTAAGAAAATTATTTTCAATATATGAAAATTTAGCCTTATTTATATTATTATTATTTTCGTTAAGTTTGTTTATATACAAACTAAAATAAAAAATTGATAGCATGATTAGACAAGTGGACCAGAATGTCCAACCCACTCTAACTCTTAATCAAATGGAATGGGACAAGTTAACCCACTTGTCAGATTGAAAGACAACGTTTATATTAAGACTGAACCCGTCAAAAATTTGAAGAGGAAATAAAAATAAATATTAAAATTTTATTTATATTCTCAATTTGAAAGTTTCATTTATTATTTTTATTTTTGTGGTTCATAATATTTACAAAGCATCTTAATATTAACAAATGTAGTACAAAGAATAAGATTGTCTTGAAAAACATAGTGCAACGTCCATCAAAGACAGAAAAATATGAAACATACAGATTTTGTCCCCTTGCACTAAGCTAAAATTCTTACAATGCATGTTATTGTCAGTTAACGTTGTTCCATTACTTCTCCATGAGTGTTCTAAAGTAGAAATATAAATAGTAATTTTTGTATAATTTGAATTTTCTACTCATACTTAAATTTGAACAATAATAATGTCAAAATTGAAAACAGAAACTTATACAGATGCAGATTTTGAGATGAGAAGTTGTGTAGTTTCAAAATTGCGTGCTGTGACGAAAAGTTGACGATGGAAATTATTGTTAGTTTGAATGAGAGTGTGTTGGGAGGAGGGTTCCTAGAGAGTACTATAGTGAGTCATTTCACCAATAATTATAGTTTCATTAAGTAATATGCTTTCACTGTACCTTGCAGCAGGCATAGAAACTACGTATACCTACATATATATATATATACTATGTCTTATGTCTGTACGTGGTAATAAAACTAAAATGAGCCTGATGTAAAATAGATTGTTCAATTGTTTTATATCAATTTGACTTTATAATTTATAATTAATACCAGTAGGCTTTAGCTCTGGCAAATTTGTCTTGTTTTGAAGGATATTTTCGCAAGTTGCACAATTTATATATGCAAGATTAAGATTTGAAACTTTCTCTTAAATGTTTTTATTTTATTATCATCGAAAATACTTTTCAATTTTTATTTTTGTATATTATTTCGAAGAATTTTCTGAATTGTACACAATCTTATTTCTTTAAAATGTCTTATTTGGTTCTATTTCTATTTTATTATTTTGTAATAGTAATTTTCATATGATTTTTTTGTAAATCTTTGTCATTGTAGTAAACTCTTCACTATTGCTATTTTTTCCTTGGCGTGATTTTTCAAGATTAAAAAGTATTGCAGATTGAAAAAATGGAGCACATACTTAAAGCATTATATCTTAACATTGATATTTTCATGCGTGTGTAGGGTTTATTTATGTCTCACTGTGATCATTTTTGTTGTTGTTGATGTTCGGTTTAGGAAACTTATTATTATATACTTAAACTTAAGTTGTTTTTTAATGGAACATTTAATGCTCAATAATCAACCATAATAACTGGCTAAGTGACGAAGACTATAGAGTCCGTTTCACGCAGATCTATGCCTGCAAGTGTGCTTCCCATCAAATAATTTTACTGAATCACACATAATACAATATTGTCACACTTGATGAAGTTGCCAAGTGTGATTAGTTGATATAATTCAACATTTTCAATATTTTTTTTTTGTTTTATGAGGTTTGTCACTATAAGTGACAAAATTAATTAGACTAAATTATCAATTAATTATTCTATATTGAAAAAATTAAATTGTTTATAATAAAATCTGAGTTTAACTATTTTATAGTTTAATTTTAAAAAATTAAACAATTTTAGTTAAAGTAATTACTCATTAACTTAAAATTATTCTATTTTATACTTTTTTAATTCTTTTAGAATTTTTAAAGTTATAGTTTAGTTTGATTCAACCATATTTTCGTTATGATTGACTCGATCGATTTTCGATCCTCGATCAATTTCTTATTAGAGACGACTTAACTTAATTTTAATAAAAACAAAAACAATTAGATTTTAATGGTGAAATTTTCTATTGAAGCCTATTTAACAAAATTTGACCTAATTTTGCTTAAATTTGTTCTATAGAGAATTATAGACTAGTTAGTGTCAAACAAGTTTTTTTGTTGGAAATTTTGACATAATCTAGTTAAAGGAACACTTTTTATACCCTATGGAGTGAATAATTTTAAATTCTTCTGCAATACCGTTTTACTAATTGTTTTGCCTTTTTTAGGGCAAGTGTTCGATCTTTTATAGTTTTTATTAGATGTACTTCTTTTTAACTTAATATATATTTTTTAAAATAGTATGAAAATTTGTTAGAATTCATGGTTCAGAAAATTAATATTAAGAGAGATGTATATAACTTTGCAATTTTTTAAATAAAAACAATATAATTGTTTTTTGTGAAGACTTAAGACTTCTACATGACTTGACTTGAAGCTATTTAAACAAGAGAAACATGACATGTACACTTCAATTTATCAAATTATCAATCATTAAAATTTTATGTATGTCTTACTGGACACTATTAAGATATAAAAAAGAATAATCAATACAAAAGTGTTAAAAATTAAGGGTTACATCATCAAATTGTATTATAAGATTATGTGATAACCTTATATTCAATCCTATATTTGGAAAAGATACTAATTAAACTCTTAGTTTTAAGTTTTCTCTTATTCTTTTTGTGTGAGTGTGAAGCCTTGAGTGGTTAAACATTTTCTTGTTAAAGATTGATAATCGTCTAACTTATGTAATTTATCATTTATTTTCAACATTTGATCATTTAGTAAATTTCTTTCACTTTTTTCTTAACTAGTATTTTGATCACTGTCAAGGTTTATTTTTAAGACATCTGAATATTTTTTTTTCATACTAATTAAAAATATATTAAAAAGTTAAAATTTAAATAATGATAATAAATATAATTAAAGTAAATCATGCATAACTCATCATATTGTATATATATGGAGAGATACCTATGTTTCTATAATTATTGTTTTTTTACACAGACCTGAACCATGGGTTCTGATACCAAATGTTGTGTAGGTTTGCTTTAGGCTAAACTCTCACGGATTTGTTTTTGATATCACTCTAAAAGACCTTTTACTAAGAGAAGTATCTTATGTATATATAAACTCATGTTTATATCTTATTTTATTTGATGTGGGACTTTGTTTGTACCCAACATGGGATGTAAGTCTTTTTATATTAAAACACTTTCCTCTCAAACATGAGTATTTTAGTGATAACCATTTCTTTATACTGTAATTCTACAACTAGACATATTTTCTTAAGATGGAAGAGTTTTGATGTAAGGAATCATTAAACTTTAATATTATTTTCCTACTTTGTACTACACTCTTCCAAATTATTAACAAGATGAATTCGGCTTTGGTACCTACGAAGTTCTTTTATGAAAAATACACCAATAAATTGTAAACAAGTTTTTAAATATCATGATACCAGTTTCAATCTAAAACGTTAACCCAATCAGTTTACATATCTTTCTCTTATATATTGGTCATTTGACATTGTTTAATCATTTTTCCACTTTTACTTAATATGAAATTTCCAACTCACCTTATAATAAAATTCTATTATTTATCATAATAAAACTTATAGCAAAATATTTGTTTTTTCACACAATTTTTTACGCATCATCACTTTTATTGATTGATCTAATACACTAATTTAACTTACTAACAAGGGTCTACAGTAGTTTCTCAAGTCTCCCACTGCAATTGTAATTAATAAATCTTTTCCATGCATTACAGCTGTTGACCTTAAGTTTTTGAACTTATGCTGTTGTACTTACGTATGAATTAATTAAACAAACGATATTAAGTGAGTGTGCACATCAATCTCTATACTATAGCTGAAGCACTCAATCACTAATTAATCATATCATAACATTTCATCAATTAGGTGATGTTCAATAATCAGCATAAACAACCAGCAGATAGGATTTGAGCTAATAAAATAATGAAACCGTTAATATATTTATATATATATATATATATATATATATATATATATATATATTAGGTACAAATAAAGTCTCACATCAGATAAAATAAGAAATAGACATGAATTTATATACACATAAGATACCTCTCTTGATAATAGATCTTTTGGAGTGATACCAAAAACAAATCCGTAAAGACTTAGTACAAAGTGGACAATATCTCTCTAACATGGAGATCTATGGATATGTATAAGTAAACTAAAATAGTTAGACTAGTATGATATGTATACATAAGTAAACTAAAATAGTTAGACTAGTATGATATGTATACCATAAATGTTCACGAGAGGCATAGAATTATTAACCCTACAAGCTAAAGATGTTAATGCAGACAAAATCTCGTTTAAGGGAATTAAGGTAGTGGACCTACGAACATGGAATTTGATAATAGGTCTAAATTATGATTAAAATTCTAATAATTAATATTAAACCTTATGCCGAACTCAATTTATCCAACCACGAAGTTTATTCTTGTTTATACAGTACAATTTATTTTTATTTTTAATCAATATAAGATCTGCAATAATAAAAAAAAATAAAAGTAGTATTTATACTGTTCCACCAATAAAATTAACGGAGGAGGCTTGTGAGTTTGATATCAGGTCAAGGTCTATTGATGATGTTTTCTGCAATGGCCTTTTAAATTGAGAAAACTCATGCACTAAATTCCTAAGAGAAACAAACATAAAAACATTGTTTCAATCTAAATTGTTTGCATCCATTTATTTCTTGACTTAACTTTATTAATTGATTATTTAATTTGTTTATTTTCATAGCCTTTTGTCTCTTACTCATTCATAAATTTCCACTAAAATTTGTCTTACATCCTGAATTCATTGGATGACATTTGCCTTACTATTGTAGCGTGAACTTCAACCAGTGATTCATCATATTCTATGTCTTTTAGTTTCACTGGTTTTCGCTCACCACCTTGTTATTTGGACTTTCTGAAAGGACCTTAGTATTGATTTACACTGTTTTCAATCTGTTCAAATACTGTTCACGCAGAAAGAAAGAAGAAGTTCAAAAAGTAATGTATTGAAAAGCGTAAAACTACAAACAAAAGATAAAATTTCAATCTTAAATTCCGGAGATTCAAAACAAATTTGCGAACAAAATGTACCATCCTCGATTATGATTTCCACTTAATCGATGATGTCATAATATACTATCCTAAAATGATTATTGTATAAATATTTTGTATCATTTATGTTTATATGTTTCACTTTTAATATTGTTTTAAATATTATATTATTAATATTAATTTATATAGGTTTTATATTTTACTAAAATAAGTAAATAAAATATAAAAGTATATATATATATATTATTTATTTTTCTTGTAATAAGTATTTAAAATAAAAATAATATAATTAATTAGCTAATTTAAACTTTCACATTTTTGAAGTTATATATTTTAATATATTATTATTTTAAAATATAACTTTGTTTATTTTTAAGAATTAATATTAAATGGTTTATTTATAAATAGTTTTTTATAAAAAAGATTCATTATTTAAAAATATATCAATATCTAGAAAATGCCTTTTTAGAGTTTTTTACCCTTTTTCTTAGAGTTCTAACTTCTCGATTATCTATTTGACAACCAGGAGGTGTCTAGATAATCACTGCGACAATGTCTACTTATTCATCCGATCAATTTCTAATTTAGAGCAAGTAAGTTTCGACTCTTCTTTTTCTCTTGTTCTTAGTTTGAGATCATATGTTGTATAATCCTTTGTTGCATGTGATTCATGATCTCTTTTCCTAATTCTTGGTCAATCTAAAGTCCTAAAGACTCTTTTCGTTTCTAATTTGGTGTTTGTATAATTTCCTTGTATTTCAAGCAATCGAAAAGACATTTTTAGAGTTTGATAGTTCCTCGTGAAGTAAGGGAAGTTAGACCGTGTTTTAAATTATGTGTGCATTATAAATTTAGTAATTTCATGAATGATAGATAATTTACGTGAAATTATTATGATTGTGTTAGTACTTTTTATGTTTAATTGATGACTATCGATTGTATGAAGTATTTTCAGGTGTTTCTCAGTATTTAGAAGGTCTTAGGAATCAATTAAAATTGTGGAAAAAATGTTTAAAGTCATAATAATTGGTTTGATCATAGTTTCTGTTTTAATAGATTATAACACTAACTTAATCAATTAAAATAGACACTTCAACCTAATTGCTTATGACACTAACTTAATTGATTAAAACAGACATTTTAATCTAATATATTATCTTAGGGACATGATAGATTTAAATAGACAATTTAATATAAAAAGTATTAAATTAATCGTATCTATTACAAGTTCACACTCATTTTTCATTCCTTTTCCTTTTTCCTTCTA